>NC_056733.1:1966645736-1966888236 GCF_019279795.1 Protopterus annectens
TTTTCACGATTGTACTGCAGTCTTGGAGTTTGTATATATAGTTGGAAGAGGTTGGGGGGTGTGGGTGGAAACCCCCCCCCCCCACCTGATTAAGATTGAAATACTGTTGTGTGAGGGGAAATGATGGCCAACTAGTTACTATCCCTGTCGAAAAATGAACATTCAGCGAATGAACGTTCAATGGATAGGTTTTGATGTTTAGCCATTCGATGTGAATGTCATTTGATGGCTGAATATAGACCCATTAAAGTGTTAAAGGTCTCCAAAATTAGAAAATGGGGGATCAATTTTTAGACCATCAGCATATTTTGCTATCTTAAATGGGTTAAATCAAATGAATTTGATAAAATACAATGTTAAATATTATAGAACTGGTACACTGATAAATGATAAATGCTCAGTCTGAAAAAGTATTTAACTTTAAGTCTTTGTTGTCAGCCTTTTAACCAGTCATAGACCCAATTAACAATTAGAGAGTGTACTGAAATGTCAATCATAGATTCCACAATCACACTAAAGGAGGATAGTACCAAACTCCTTAGAAAGGTCCAAAGAGAAATCCATAGCCTTACTCAATGGTTCATAACAATCTGCCAAGTGTGTAATGGTCGATTTTCTTTTTGAAACACTGGACCAGTTTTGCTATCTACTTGAACAGTGGACAAAAAGTATTATTCAGAACATTTCCCCACTGATGAAGTCAGGCTGATAGGATTTAATTTGAGATCCTATGAACAACACTTCCTTTTTGAATGGAAAATTATATTGGATAAACATTCCTCTAACATGCAGTTGAACAGGAAAATCACTGAAATGATAATAAAGTTCATTGTCACTTTTGAGAAGCAGCTGTGGATGTTCTCAGGACCCAGTCTAAAATCACTCTTTATTTTATATAATAATGCTCCTGCCATATCAATGCTGACACTAAGTTTGACAAACAACTGGAATTCTGAAGGTTTTCCTGTGTACAAACCTTGTTACTAATACTTGCAAAGGGTTTATTAAATAAGTTAACTAGTTTGAATCCCTCAGAGCATTGTTTGGCATCTTGAATAATAAGCTCAATTGACTTACTTTAGTTTTATTGCTATTCACATAGGAACAAAACTTGTTTATTATTATCTGTAATAGCATATCTTCACAATTACACTTAGCAGATTTTAATGTATTCTTAAGATGGTTACTAGCCTTATTGTTAGTCTTTTAGCAGAGTAGGCATCAAATGCCTTATAAATATAAAACTTCCTACTCTTAACTCTTGACAGACATTTGAGGGATCTTTTCCACCAGGGAGAAGGAGAAGCAGATGTACTTATTAGTATGTGCTGCTTTACCAGCATCATCTACTTGCAGATATGATTTTTCAAATATACCCCTTATCAATATTGAAAATTATCAGATGATTAGACATCCATATATTTTGGTATTTGATAAAACATGATTTGGGTTTTATCAAATTATGCATTACTGAAAACTGAAAACAGTATGATTTGAATTTCCTACTATTTCAATAACAGTAATGTCATATATTTAATATGGCATAATCAATTGTATTGCTCTGTTGGTAGGAATGTCAGAAAGTTAAACCAGTTTCTTAATGGACATTAAAAATTCTACTTCAACTACCATGGAGACTGCACCAGTGGTCAGGTCTATGGTTAGGAAATTAAAATCACACAAAATGAGTACATTTTTCACATTTAGTTTATTACCCAGATCTTCAGTAAATTCTGATTGATCAGTACTTTGTAGCAGGCCAAAATTCTAAACGTAATATTTCCTGATGACCTCCAAAGTTCTACAATAATCTTCAAGGTCCTCATATTAAAAATTATATTAATTTATTTATGGGCAGGATAAAATGAGAAAAAAGTAGCTTACTGTATGCTCTCTCCAGTGTGCATCAAAACATTAATGTTGGCAAAATAGAATGAAGCCTCCACAGTAGCATTACAGAATATATAATGCAACAACGAAGAATAATTATGACTATGATTTAGCTAAACAAAATAATGAATATGATTTGAATGTGAAAAGAAAGCTATGTACTTATCATAACGATAGATTCTTTCATTCCAGTCTGCCTGATACCATTGTGGCCACTGATTGGATCCAGTCGATCAAGTCACCACTGGGATCTAATCCAGCAAATGTAGTGCTCCAGGCCTGAGCCCTTTAAGACTCTTTCATTCTCATAATGTCCTTGTCCTCCCTGACTAACTCAGATCAAGTTTGACACCTAAAGTATAAGCCTCAGATTTGCCCTGTCATGTCAAGGAGGAAGACGCAGTCTTTCACGTCTGTAGACTAGTAGGGAGAAGGAAGGCAGGTTGTCACATTGTATGGACTGACATGAAAGGATCTAATGTTATGGTAAGTACATAACTTTCATATCCTATTTATTCAATCCATCCAATCTGAAATATAGTCCAAAATCCCCAATTATGTTGGGTGCCCTCATGACAGGAGACCTTTCAGGATGGAAGCTCCTAAGGAAGCTCTAGCTCTGGATATCAGACTTAATTTGTAGTGCTTAATGAAGGTATGCATAGAAGACCAGGTAGCTGCTTTGCAAATATCATCTTGGCAATGTGATCTGAAAAAAAGGTTGTAGAGACTGCCGTGGACCTGGTAGAGTGAGCCCAAACTCATGGAAATGCCCATGGAATACAGAACTGAAGGAGGTATCCCTCCACTTAGAGGGCAGCCAGGAGCTATTCAGCTATGTACAGGAATATTTTGCACCTTTGAAGACCTAAATGGGTTGCTATGATTGCCATGTTTGGTAAACACCTTGGAAGCTGAGAAGGGACCAAATAGCAAGGCTTTGAACTGGTAATGACATGCTCCTAATCCAAAGGATAGAAATTTCCTGGACTCCTTCAAAATCCTCATATGAAAGTAAGCCTCCTGGAGATCTATGGAGCACATCCATTTTTTCTTCTTTAGATATGGAAGAGCTGACTGCACTGAGACCATTCTAAAGCAGGTCTTTTCTTCATATGTGCTTAGGGAGATGAGGTACTTGGAATTCTTTGGAAACAAAAAAAAAATTGGAATAAAACCCTGTTTGGTCTATGGGACCTTCTAGATGTCTCTTTTTGTAGAAGAGAAAGAGAGAACCTCTTGCAAAGTGCCATTTTCATGGAAAGGAGGAATGCCAGACAATGGATGGGCTAAGGAAGGAAGCTGATGCCTAGACAGGCAGAACCAGAGTGAACAAGGCCCTTTTTGGTTCCTGTTATAGAAGCAATGGAGATCCTTGAAGTTGACTTCTATGGCAGAGAGAGTCTTGACATCTTGTTTGTTCTTCTGCATTTTCTCCTTCAATGTATATCTGAATAAGGCAAAATCTTCAAAGGTGACACTGGCAAAATATGCTTTAAAGTTGCCCACAAAATCACATACCTGCAGTCAGGTAAAATGCCTCATTTGGATGCTTGTTCCAACTGCTTTTGCTGATCCAATCGTGTTATGCATCAGCCACATGGAATGATTGGTAATGCTGGACAAGATCATCAGGGCAGCCTGAAGTTGTTTCTGCTACTCAGGAGAATGGGGGTTCTTCAGAGTACATACTGCCTGTTGTGGGTAGAAGAGATCAAGGCTTGAATTGCAAAGGAGTTTGAAGTGACTCCTTGTTGGGCAAATGGACAGAGGAAGAATCCTGAGACAACTCTTGTCTAGTTGCTACTGCTACAATTATGGAGTCCAATGGAAGTGTTTTGGACCAATGGGTTTTGTCTTTTGGGGCACAGAGGATCTTATCTGCCTTCCTGTGGACCACCTCACACACGTCAGGCTCCTGTCATGAATTTTTTACCACCAGCTCTGTAAGTGGTCCAGCGAGAAGGATCACCCAGGACATTGACAGGATTTTTCTGTATTCCTCATGTAATACCAGCTAAAACTGAGAGACAGGGTCTATGGGCCATGTTCCCCTCTGATACATGAGTTCTAGGATATCTCCAAAGGAGACATTTCCTCTGGAGGGTATTGTGGGGACCCCTATCAATCCTCCAGGTCAGTATCCAATGTGAATCACTTCGACAGGGAGTCCAGGTGTTTTTTCTTAAACATCTTCTTCTTAGTTGGCTCAAGGAATGATGCTCCTGAGTTCCCTGTGTATTGCCTCTGCATGCAGAAGGATTGAGGTTAATGGTATGATTCTGACCTATGGATTTTGACATTGACTGAACGGCACAGGAGTGGAATCATCCCCATTGGTACCTGTGGGTCTGTTTTTTGGTTGTGAAGAAATTATCCTCCCCAACACTTGGCAGGCCATGTCTGTCTATAGTGGATCCAGATAAGCTACTCCCACTGTCAGATCCAACTCCTACACCTAGGAGTAGTGCAATGACACATGAAGAACCTGAGAATCCACCAAGTAAGCCAACATCTGTATAGGGATTGGACCTGAGGATTCAAAAGTGGATGTCTCTAAAGCAATTGATGGAGTTGCCCACTTGATTTCTTGGATCCAGGACTCAGGAAACAGATATGACAAGATCAGAACCAAGTGAGTGGAATCCATCAATAACAGAGCTGACAAAACCCAGAACAAGGGCCTCTGAGTCACAAGATCTGGGTGGAGAATAATTTCCAAGATGGCCAGAGCCAAGGTCAGATCACTGAAGGGTTCTGGATAGAGGTGAAGTACATTGATCCTACCAGCTTTGGAACCGAAGGAGTAGGAATGACCCCATCTCAATCTGGGTCATAAGAAATTTCTGTAAAAGACAATCCAGATCAACTTCAGAAGTCTATCTACAGGACCTGAAAAACCATGTTGACATAGCTGAAGAAGGTCTCAAAAGACAGCACTCTGCCTTGCCAAAAATTGTTTTCTCAGAGAGTCCTGAAACATACTTGTCTGTCTAATCTCTGGATCCAGGTGATGATGTATATGTCAATGGCTGAACAGTATGCCCCTTGGTCCTTGGAGCCTCCTTTGGTGCCAGAGTCATAACCAAAGTATCATTCACTCTTTTCTTCAGATCCAAATCTATCAGTTTCAAAACTTTTTCTGAAAACTTTTTAGGTTTCAGGGTCTTAGGGTATGGATGAAAAAGCCCTTTAACAATAAGCTTATTCTGAATGTCTACTGAGGCTCTGGGTCCAAAGGCAGCAGAAATCTCACAGGACTCTGACAGCTGTGAGACCACAGGCACACTGCACAAAGATCATGATGACAGTTAATACATTTCTTAAGGCTGGTGTATTTTTCCATAGCAATATAAAAACACTAAATTCACAGCACAACTAAATCTATGTACCACAAAAACAATTACTCTAAGTATTAAAAAAATGTAAACTCCACTACTGCATGTACAAGTAATCTAACTTAACAGCACATTGACAGGGTATTCTACATAGGTCAGTATGTAGATACGTGTGTGTGTGCGTGTGTGTGTGTGTGTGTGTGTGTGTGTGTGTGTGTGTGTGTGTGTACACACACACACACACACACACACACACACACACACACACACACAAACACACACACACACACACACACACACACACACACACACACACACACACACACATACATATAAAACTATATAAAAGTATCTGCTATAACTACTACTTGCAACAAAACAGCACTGTAGAAAGGAAGGGAAAAGGTGATGAAATGCCAACAACGCAAAGATACATGTGACAGATAATTTCCCAAAGGTAATGTTAAGAAAAGAGTAAAGGGACTTCTTTGTTTGCTAAAAGCAATAAATATACATAAGGTTTTGAGGTGAAGCACTTATATGCTCATATTTTGCTGCTATTCGGAAAGGTAGCAAATGAGATCTAGGTTAATCAGAGGGACAAGGACATTATGGGAAGGAAAGACTCAAATTTTGCAGTACAGTACAAATGTGAATCTTGTTTTTTTTCACAACATAGGCCGTAATACTTATCATTCTGTTCGTCCTATTTCATATTTGCACCTACACTTTGCGTTCTCCATAGTTCCTGCTCATTTCTACTCCTAAGAGCTATTTGCACTACTCCTGGTGTATGTGTATCTTAGAACATATAAACTATCTAAGTGTGTAAATAAATTAGCATAAACATAAAAGCTATCTTTGCCATTGCTCTGTACACTGTTCTGGATGGTCCTGTGACTGAGCAACTGTTCCTGTATGCAGCTACTCTTTGGCTGTACACCGTGAATATGTTTCACCATACCAAACTTCTCATATAATAAATAGCAAAAAAATATTAGGAAAGGTACCCTACTGAACCAGTGCTACTGGTTGAAAGATAATATATCCACATATCATTAGATTTTGAGACTGTGGCTTTACACATGGTCCTGAGATTGTCAATATAATGCAAGTTTTTTTGCAGCTTTTGGTCTGAATGCTTACAAGTATTTTCTGCTACATTACACTCTGAATCTGTTTAAATTTGGCATTGTATTTATTAATGCTGAGCTTTTACTGTCAGCAGTCTAATTATCATGTTGTTATTCATTTGCCTTTTTATTCTCTGACTTCCCAGTATCAACAATTTCCACTTTACATATACCAAAACCAGCACGTTTTCATATACTGCCTCAATAAAATGCACTTTTTTTTAATCTCTTAATTATTAGCTTTATTAGGCTGGCAGTTGGCACAGGGGGATAAGGCTAGTCTCTCAGTCCTCATTTGCCTATTTTGTGACTTTGACCAAGTCATTTAACCAGCCTTTTGTCCTGGGTAAGCCATGAAAAGGGATTATGTATCTACTAGGCCTACTTGGTTAACCAGTGAGTTTTATCATTATTATTATTAAGATGTTTCATGTTTTCAAAATGAATCCTTCTACAACAGCTGCTACAAAACTAATTTAAAACTGGCAATATTTTCCTCTTCTGCTTATAAACTTCATTAGTACATGAGGCCTGAAATTCACGTTCACCGTACTTCCTCTGTACTTCATGCCTATTTTCTCATTGCCATTGCTGTTACTAGAACTTTTCACTTCATTCCCAAATTTTCCTTTAGTAATATTCCTGTCATGTTTTATCTTACATATCTCCATTTCTTCAGTTAATTCCTTTAAGTACATTCTTGCAATTTCTCTACCTTTGTCTGTATCTACAGCTTTTAATAATGTCTGGTGTAATTCTCTTATAAACCTGCTCATTGTTTGACCATTTTTATAATATAAACTTCACTTTCTCTGTTTTGTGAATAATCTAGCTCACTAAATTCATAGTCTATGACTCAGTTCTTTATATCAGTAACATGAGCATCTACAGTGTCCAGAAAACATTTTATTATGCTTATATCACAAACAAATGGTGTTTTTGTTCCCTCTTTAATTCCTGAATGTCTACATTATTATAAATCTCTCTTATTTTATGCATGCATATATACACACATTCATAGGCAGCCTAACAATTCATCAAACTCATCAAAAAATGATCAAACTCAAATAGTCCAAAAAACAAAAAAAAGATTTGATCCACAAAGGATAAAAAGGTAGAAATAGTGTTTTCTCAGGGGGACAAGGCCCACAGCATCCCTGCTCCCCCTATTACTTATATATACCAAATCCAAGAGAGCATTATTGTAGGAAAGGGTATATTCCCTGATCCCCACTGTACCATGATCTCATGGTGAAACAGCAGGTATGGATGATCATCTCCTTTTAGATCAGCTGTGTTAGCTTTCCATCTATCCATCCAGCCATCTTGAACCCCTTTTTTCCATTTTGCACATGGGGTCAGGGTGCCACTTCAACAGTGACAGTCATCTCAATCCAAAGTTTACACCACTGGGTGGCTAGCCCTGCAATGGCAATTCATTCGTACCACTCACTTGCACACACAAACTCACCTACAGCCAGTTTAGAGTGTCTAGTCCACCTACTGCATGTCTTTGGAATGTGGGAGGAAACCAGAGCACCCAGAGTAAACCCACATAACTGTAGGAAGGACATGCAGACTCCACACAGAAGACACCCCAGCCAAGAATCAAACCAGTGAACCTCTTGCTGTGAGGCAACAACAGTAGCTGCTGCACCACCGCAGCCACCCCCTAGGCTTTCCATCCATCAGTGACAAAATAAAAGCAAACTTTATTGTTGATCAGATATACACAGTAGTGCAAGCTGAAAGAAATTACATTGCTTTGGACTCATGCAAGACATAGCAATGAGCACATAGTTTGAATGACAGTAAGACTAATGCACATGCAGTAATAATTAAAATATTGATGCAATAAATTACCACAATTGGACAGGAAGACATTAGACAATATTATACTAGTAGGTATTGCAAAGACTATTACTTCACATCGTGAATGTTAGAAAATTCCACTTCATCAGTTGTAGTATAATATATTCTAATGTTCATATTACACATGTATGGTGTGGTGACTCACTCCTGACTATTTCACATTCAGGAAGTAATTGCATAAGAAATTGGGCTAACTGTACCAGTTATTGAAGAAATTTGTCAGAGCTTGTATAGACGATACTTCACAGCAAGTGGCATATTGATCAGATTATTCGCTGGCATGCCTGGTATTCAGGTTCAGTAGCTTTATGGATAGAGGGAAGAAGCTCTTGTTCAGTCCAGAAATTTTCCAGTGTAAGCTGCAATACTGCCTGCCCGAGGAAAGGTGGACATACATGTCATGGGCAGGGTGAGTAGGATCGTCGATTATCTTCCTAGCTCTTCCCACACACCGAGTCTTGTGCAAGGAACCAATGACTTTTTCCATTGTCCTCACAACCCTCAGGAGAGCCTTGCAGTCAGATGTTTTGCAGTTACCATACCAAACTATGATGTTATTTGAGAGGATGCTCTTGATGGTCCCCCTGTAGAAGGCTTTGAGGATGGACCAAGACAGGTTTGCCTTCCTCAATTTCCATAGGAAGTGCAGACATTGCTGTGCCTTCTTCGATACGTGGCTAATATGAATCGACCAGGATAGGTCATATGAGATGTACACCCTCAGGAACTTGGTGTTTTTGACTCTTTCCACTGCCACCTCCTTAATTTCCAGAGGTAGATGTATCTCCTGAGTCCTGCTGAAGTCCACTTTTAATTCTTTTGTCTTGCTTGTATTTAAGACCAGATTGGTGCTGCTGCACCAGCCTATCAGATGTTCCACTTCATCCTCTATGCTGTTTCCTCACTATTTCTGACAAATACTTCAATAGTGGTATCATCCGCAAACTTGATGATTTTGTTGGATTCATGCATGGCCATGCAGTCATGCATCCACAAGGTGAACAGCAGAGGACTCAGGACTCAGTCCAAAGGGATACCCATGCTCAATGTAATACTGGTTGAACTGTTACTTCCCACACATACTTTTTGATGAGAAAGTCCAGTATCCAGTTACATAGTGGGGTGTTGCTGCCCAGCTGGATCAGCTTCAGTATCAGATTCTGAGTGATAACTGTGTTAAAGGTGGAACTAAAATTGATGAACAGCATTATAACATAGCAATTCTTGTTCTCTAAATGTGCCAATGATTTTATGAAGTGTTATAGCTATTGTATTAGCCATGCAGATCTATATGCAAACTGTAATATATCCAGTGTTGCGGGTAGGCTTGAAGAGATATGGTTCTTGATTAAATGCTCAAAACACTTCATGACTTTTGATGCAAGAGCAACTGACCAGTAATCTTTTAGGTTTGTTGGTTGGGATTTCTTGGGTAAGGGGATGATTGTCATAGTTTTAAAGGAACTGGGTACAATTGCTAGTTGCAGAGATGTATTGAATATATCTGTTAGTACAGTGAACAGTTGGGTAGGACAGTCTCTTAGAATCCTTTCCATAATATTATTAGGGCCAGCTGCTTTTCTTGGGTTTACTTGCATCAGGGGCTTCAGAACATGAGATTTTCTTAGACATAGCACCTTCTCATCCTGTTCGACAGGGAGCTTATTTGGCACACTGTTGTTGTTCATATCATATCTGCTGAAGTAGGTTATTTGCTTTGTTCAGAAATTCTGTGTTGTCATCACATAGGGATGATGCAGGCCTGTAGTCTGTTATGGCTTGTATGCCTTGCCAGAGACATCTGGAGTTCCTTTGGTCAGAGAAGTGTCCCTGAGTTTTACATCCATAGGTCCTCTTAGCTTTCTTTATACCTTACTTAGATTTGCTCTGGCCTGTCTTAGGGCATACTTGTCTTTTGATTTAAATGTAGCATTTTATCCCTTTAGGAGTTCATATACTTCACCAGAGAGCCAGGGTTTCTGATTAGCACGCAGGGTGATGCATCATCAACACATTTTGAAATATAGGCCGTTACAGATTCTGTATAGAAAAGACATTGACAATCCACATTGACAAAACATTCTGCATCCATATATATATATATATATATATATATATATTTACATATATATATATATATATATATATATACACACACACACATATATATATATATATATATATTTTATATATATATATATATATATATATATATATATATATATATATATATATATATATATACATATATATATATATATATACAGATATATATATATATATAGATATATACAGATATATATATATATATATATATATATATATATATATATATATATATATATATATATATATATACACACACAGAGAGAGAGATGAATAGAGCTGTACTGCTGTCATTTGGTCCCACTAAAGAGCTGCCATATGAAGGCCTCCCAAAGATGTATTTAGCTCTTTACTTTACCAAACAAAAATTCAAGCACAAACACATACACACACAATCAGGCAAGATTGGCACTTTGTAAAAGTTGCTCATTAATCCTTGACTTGTAAGTCTTTAAACAGTACTAGGACTCACTGCACACACAGTGCTATTCGTCCACTCCTAGGTCAAACCAAATTGGTATGGACACAAACTGTTCCGGATAGTAGATGGCATTGCAGAAGAGCAGCATTTGTCATTTCAGCAGCTGTAATTGCTATCACAGCTGTTAAATGACTGCACACACTTTTTGTATGCACTAATCTGCACATCTTTTACAGTGTCATCTTGCACCATAAGCAGGTATCCCCTTTGTCCTGCACTTGTCATAGGCCTATATATATCCTTACTTGGGTTCAGTTTATTTACTTGGAACTGTATTTGGTTAAATCAGAAAAACAATAAAATGCAATTAAAAACAGATTTAGTTGAATGCTTATTTGGTTGAAATCTTACTTCATAGAGTGTGGTTTAGTCACACCAGGTGCCATGATACAGGAGCATGAGTATGCTGAAATGTATAAAAATGTTTATCTGACCATTTATGAGTATGACATTCAGTATAACCTATAGATGATGACTGTTGCTACACTTTCTGTTTCTGCAACAGCAGCGATTCAGTGTCTGGTCTTCTTTTATCTGTGATTATGCAGCTGTAGATTTAATATATTTAAGTAAGAGGATGTTTCCTTTCTTCTGTACGCTGTTCTTTGACTAATAGAAGTTAAGATGACGAGTTTTCAAAGAATGACTCACACTAGCTGAAAAAATTCAGAGGAAAGTAGAACCTTATTATTTTTATTTGCCTAATTTCTATTGAAAAGGAATATGGTTCTTAAGTTCATTGTAGTCTTGCATGTCTTTCTGTTCAGCAGGACAGCATTTGGTTTGAAACTTGCAATATGGGTGTAACTTGTTTTTCAAACCTGGCAAGTAGGCTGAAGAAGTTATAAAAATGTTAATACATGCAGTAACAAAATGATGTTTCTGTTGAGCTAATAAACCAACAAATTCACTATATATTATGTAATAAGTGAAACGATGAAGATGGATCTCTTGTTTTTTTTCACCAATATCTAGGCATTTATTTTGACACCACTATAACCTCATGTGCTGTGCTCCACATGTTCATTTTTGTTGTGACTACTGCATCACAGACAAAAGACTAAGCATCCACAAAATGGCTTTGGTAGATCACTCCCTGTAAGAGTGCTGGACTGCCCTGACCAATAGTGTGCCCTGATAGCTTTTTGACAATAGCTATAAAACAAAGCACTGCATTGTGGTTAATAGCTAAATTTTAAGCTATCAGTCTGCCCAATATTACAAGCCTAACCAGTAGTCAGAGGTTAGAATCAAACCCTGTACTTTGTATGTGTGAAGTAAAGACCTTAACAATTATGTCAGCCCTCCCTCTCTTCCCTGAAGGTCATGCTCTTAGACTACATATTTTATCCTTTCTATATTAATTACACAGCAGTCCAGAGCTATTGCCCCCAAGCCAGCTGTATTCTGGCATTCATTGCTACACTTGCATTTCTGTTTACAAGCCTCTGCAGACATTCCCTTAGCAGCCTTCTGTCACATATTCTCCTAAGCTGTCAGAGAGTCACACTGGATCATGCTGACAAATGCTAGTGAGGCAAAGTAGCAGCAAGGAAGCTCAATCATTTTACACAAGAGCAATAGCTAATTTATTTGAGTGAATGGCGACGTGCCTGTGGAATTTTTATCCAAAAAAATAAGCTAAATGAGAGAAAAAGTAATCTGGTGGCCAAGACTCAGGAAGGTAGGACTACCTTAATGTTGTTACAGTGTGCAGTATATTTACATGTCTGTGTTTGTGTGTGTGTGTGTGTGTGTGTGTGTGTGTGTGTGTGTGTGTGTGTGTGTGTGTGTGTGTGTGTGCACGTGCTTGTGTGTGAGTGTTTGTGTATGTGTTTTTCTATGTTTATAACACAGCTGTGCACATTCCAAAATAAACATTCAAAGTATTGCTCAATGAAACTGAATGTTTCATGAAGCTGAAGTATCTAATTGACTTTCAGCAAAGTCTGTCTGCAGAACACATACCCCTGAACTTGAATTAATGCATTGATGTTTGCAGTTTAGGCTGGAGCAGCTACCTCAGATGAAAGATTTTAAGTATTTCAGTATCTTATCCACAGGTGAGTATATTACGAATCAACAAGTTTCTCAGCAGATCAGTGAAGCAGTGATGGTACTGCAAATGTAGTGGAAGGAGAAGGTGAAGAGAGGGAGCAGAGTCAAAGAATGGGGCCCTCACTTTACATGCAGTCGGTGTTTGCATTCTCATCTGTGGTCATGCACATTAGGTAGTAACTGAGAGCAGGAAATCACAAATATAATTGGTGAAGACAAGGGTCATTCACATGTTAGATAGGTTCACTGTCCCTGGCAAAATGGAAACTTTAGAAATCTAAGAGGACTTTAAAGTACCTCCTTTATGTTGAGTGGAATCAGTTTAGGTGATGTGTCCCTTGTGATGATACTGTAGGTACCTCTCTTGGGAGGCATTCCATATTTGTTATATAGGGGCATACCTGGGACATGTTATACAGCTGATATACAGATCATACCTCTCAGCTTGCCTGGTTATCCTTAGGGATCCTACAGAAGATACTGCAGATTGTTGCTGAGGACAGGGATGTCTGTTGTTCCCTACTTACTTTGCTATCAGTCTGATGCTCACTCAGACAATCAGTTTAGAAAATAATGAATGATGGTCCTGAACATAGGAATACTTTGTTTTTCTCCATTTGTCCTTACCATTATTGTTTCTGCTTGAAGAGACATCCCTGGCTTCCCTGTATTGTACTCTGTAATACTCCATCACCACAGCATGGGAAAAGGGGAAGTTACTCCTTGTTATATTCATCAGCCAGGTTCATCAAGCTCAGCTTTGTTACTTTGTTAGGCCTGAGAGTGATCATTTCTGCGGATGCATGAATATCCATCTTCCAAATCTGGGTCAGTATGACAGATACAGGACCTAGGGCATTCGGGCATCCCAAGTAATGTATTGATGTTCTTTGTGTTTCACTGTTGCAGTCATTACATTTGGGTTATCTGCTTGCAGGTAGCTCTCAGCCGGCCTGATTAGCAAAGTCTTGGGTCCTGCGTCAGGGGTATAAAGCATGCAGCCGATGCCATTACATCAGTCTTTCTTGCCGTGCGGTGCCCGAAGCAGAAGCAGTTCCCAAGTGCCGGTCGGCCAACTCCTGAAATTTTTATTTGCGAGTTTCAGAACCGAAGTCTTCAAAAAAGCTAAGTACCCCGTTGGGGATCCTTTTTCTTGCTCTAAACCAATGTCAGTAAAAGTTAACAATTGTATTACTTGTGGAAAGCAAATACTTCATAAAGATTTTCATTCGTACTGCATTCCTTGCTTAGGCCCAGACTACGACGTCCCTCACTGTTGGTTTTGTGCCTTATTCAATCCTTGAACTATTCGTCGTCGGTTCATTTTTGCATCAAACTATTTTGGTACTCGGTTTAATTATCCAGAAATGGCTTTGGTAAGCCATCCGACTACCAACATTCCAAAAAAACGTAAAGATAAAGACAGAGACAGACCGCATAGTTCCAAAGCTGCCGACGATGCTTCCGTTAAGCTAGTCGCCAGTTCACCGGTACTCAGTGAGGTGCTTTCGCAACCCTTGATACCCACTACTTCAGATTCGCAGGCCTCTACTGCGACCCATTCAGAGTTTGGTATGCCGTGAGATGCTTCTTTGACTATGGAACCTGAGGATGTCTCTACCTTGGATGGGTCTGGAGCCGCTGTGCAGGCACTGGCTTCTGAGGGTGTATTCAGGCCTACTGTCTTGCATATCAAACCAACGCCATTTTATTCTTCAAGGCCTAAAACTCGATCCAGACCTAGACAACTGACGTCCAAACCGCATGGTCAGACCCATATGCCTAAAAAACAAATTATAAGAGTGGCTGAAGACTTTATTACTTTAATTAGGGGAAGTCAGCCTTCTCCCTCTAAGAGACCTAGAACTGATTTTTCTTCTGATTCTTCTGACCAGGATTCTGAAATTTCTGTTTCCTCTGATGACCAGGATTTACCCTTGTCTACCTATGAGGATTCTAATGCAGAAGACTCTATTCCCTCTGCTTCCCCTCCAGAAGATTTCTCTTTTGGTGAAACTTTGCACACTCTTAGGTAGCATTTCCACTGGGAAAGCCAGGATTACTCTGACTCTAGAAAGCGGCTTAGGGAATTCTTACTCCTACCTCAATACAGGCCTTTAGCTTTCCATCCTGTACTGGACATTGTAGATGATGCCTTCTTGGAATCTAGCCTGGCCCCAGACACTTTATCTCTGGCTCCCAGGAAACCTGACAGGTATGACAGAGTACCTGACTCTCACAAGTTCCTCTTTAAGAATCCTACTGAGGAACCAGAGACCATTTCACAGGGACCCAAAGGCATTAAGGCTACTACTGCCAAAAACCCTACCCCCTCTGATAGAGATTCCAGGGCCCTGGACAGATGAGGTAAGAAGCTATACACTTCTATTACTTTGGCCATCAGGGTCTTAAACTGCCAGTTTCATATGTTAAAAGTATCAGCAGCATATCATTGGATTACTTAAACAGAAATTGATGTGAATTCCTGAATGTGCTGAAAATAAAGAATTACAGGATTTAATGCATTCTGCTGAACAGGTTGGTAAACATACTATGCAATGTGGTTTTGACTCCTTAGAGGCATTGTGTAGGGCTGCTGTCACTGGGTCTGTTCTTAAAAGGCATGCTTGGCTTAAGAAGCAAACTTTACCAGATCATGTTAAAGCTAAATTACTGGATGCTCCCTTAAACCAAGACCGCCTGTTTGGCAACAAAGCAGAAGTACTTAAAAAGATGGAGGAAAAAGCTAAATCTATGCAAACTGTTAAAGATTTCCTGCAAGTACAGCCTCCCAGATTTAGTAGGCATTGGCCTTCTAAGAATTGGTCCTTTCCTGTCTCTTTCAGGCCTTCTCAGTCCAAACTCAGGAATAGCAGACCACCAAGACTACAGTCTCAAGGTACTCACAGGCCTAAGCAGTGGGGGGCTCCCACTTCCAAAGCTGGAAGTAGTAACAAACCCCCCTATGGTAAACTGTCACAATGACCTAACCTTAAATCTTCCAAGCCCTGCTCAACTGACTGCTCCTTTAGGGGGAAAGATTGCCCTGCATGCAAAAAACTGGGAACTCATTACCCAAGACAATTGGGTTTTAAATATAGTTTCCCAAGGATACAGATTCCACTTCCACACCTTACCAACCCCAAATGGTTCACCAGACCTACCCCCAAATCAGTGGGCAGAGGCTCAACAGCAGGTTCTCTCTCTTCTGAGTATCAGGGCTATTCAACCTGTCCCAGCAGAAGAATGGGGACAAGGTTTTTACTCCAAACTTTTCCTGGTACCCAGAAAAGACAACTCCTGGCATTCTATCATGGACCTATCTATCCTAAACACCTTTTTTGGTAATCCCAAAATTCAAAATGCTAACTCTTTATCAGTTGCTTCCCATGCTAGGCAAAAATGCCTGGTTGGCAACATTCGACTTAAAGGAAGCTTACCTGCACATCCCAATAAGGGAATCTTGCAGAAAATACCTACGCTTCTGAGCAGGCTACATGCATTATCAGTTCTCTGCACTGCCCTTTGGATTATCTACTGTGCCCAGAGAATTCACAACATGCCTAGCTCCAGTCATTGCATTTTGCAGAAAAAGAAATATTCAGATATACCCATACCTGGATGATTGTCTAATTCAGGCAGAAAGCCAGGACATACTATTAAATCACCTGGTATTTGTAAATATACTGCTAACCTCACTGGGGTACACCATAAACGAAAATAAATCTCACCTAGTACCCTGCCAACAAATTGTATTCCTGGGAGCAAGCTTGAACACAACTTCCCAGATGGCCTACCTCACGCCAGAGAAACAAGTTTATTCGACACCCTACTTCAAATTACTGGCCACAAAGACCCAGCTATCTGCAAGGATAATACTGCAAGCTCTGGGGTTCATGGCCTCTTGCATCCTACTAATTCCATATGCAAGACTGCATATGAGGAAACTACAGTGGTATCTAAAAAGCCTATGGTGTCAACATTATCAGGACCTGGAATCAATGATTCCTATCATTACTTGTATAAAGACAAAGTTCCTTTGGTGGGCAGAGGCCTGCTACCACAACAAGCGACTGCCATTCATTCTACCCCCTGCCACCTAAACCCTAACAACAGACGCATCAGACTATGCATCGGGGGGCTCACTTGGCAGGGCAGTGCATTCAGAGCAAATGGAACCCGAGTCAAATGCACCTGCATATCAATCAAAAAGAAATGTTAGCTGTACAGAATTCTTTGACAGCTTTCAAGGACCACATTCTTCCAGGACAATTATTGGTAAAGACAGACAGCACTACTGTTATGTGGTACATCAACAAGCAGGGGGGAACCCACTCATACCCTCTCTGCAGACTAGCCATGTCTCTGTGGAACACAGCCTTGAGCTACCAAGTGCACCTACAAGCTCAGTTCCTGACAGGCAAGTTAAATTCACTGGCAGACGACCTAAGCAGAAATCTCATGGGCCCACACGAGTGGAAACTGGAACCAAAGATATTCAACATGTTGCAAAACCAATGGGGGAGCCCAGACATAGACCTCTTTGCCACCCCTCAGAACTACCAGTTGGACAAATTCTGCATGAGAACTCCCCACAGACAAGCTTGGAAAGTGGATGCCCTGTCCTTCACCTGGGAATACCTCTCAGTTTATGCCTTTCACCCTCTGCCTCTCCTCTCCAAAGTTCTACTAAAGATCAAACAGGGCAATCTAAGGACAATACTCATTGCACCAGACTGGCCATGCCAACACAGGTACCCCCACTTGCACAGTGTGTCACTGCTGGAACCATGGCACCTGCCTCAGACCCCTTCCCTGCTGTCCCAACAGGAGGGTCAGATTCTGCACCCACAGCTTCAAACCTTGAACCTTTCACCTGGCTAATTACCTGGTCTCTCCGTTACCATCCCTCAGTAAGCAAGTGCTGGATGTCATTCTGGAGGCAAGGATGCCTAGTACTAGAAAATCCTATGCTGAAAAGTGGAAAAGATTCTGGTTCCTGAAGCCAAACTCAGGGGATGGGCACAACAGTGCCCAGCTTACCGCATATTCTTCAATACTTAACAGAGATGCTTCACAAGGGCCTTTCCTTCTCTTCTATTAAAATTCATGCCTCTGCTATTTCAGCACATTATAATATGGAGCCACCCCTCTTCTCTCACCCCCTGCTGAAGCAATTCCTCAGAGGGGCCAAAAATTTAAGACCACCCAGGAGAACCCCTACTGCAGCCTGGGACGTTAACGTTGTATTGGAAAAGCTCACTCTGCCTCCTTTTGAGCCAGCTGCAACTGCAGAGTTGAAATTCCTTTCTTGGAAAACAGCCTTCCTTCTAGCCATCACTTCAGCAAAAAGAGTGTCTGAATTACAGGCCCTCATGGCAGTGGAGCCCTTCATCATCTTCCATGCAGACAGGATGTCCCTCAGGACCAATCCTTCCTTTATGCCCAAGGTGGTATCCAATGTGGCCCTTAATCAGTCCATTCATTTGCCAACCTTCTTTTTTAATCACAGAACAAAGGAGAATGAATACTGCACTCTTTGGACGTGCACAGACAACTTAGATTTTACCTGGACAGGACTAAGCCTCTCAGGAAAACTGAACAGCTGCTAGTTGCCTTTGTTGCAGTGGCAGAGGGGAAAGCCTTTTCAAAGCAAACCATTTCTAAATGGATAGGCCATTGCATTCATTTCTGCTATAAGCACCATGGAAAACCTACTCCACAGGGGATAAGATCACATTCAACCAGGGCTGCATCTACTTCAACAGCCTTTCTCAGAGGTGTTCCTACCAGGGACATCCTAGAAGCTGCTACCTGGAGTTCTGTTCATATGTTCACCAAGCATTATCAATTGCCTATTTTTTTCTAAATCTAGAGCTGGTTTTGCCACTGCAGTCTTGCAGGGCCTAAAAGCTGGTCCTAATGCTTTCTAATTGCCTCCTCCCTTCCTTAGCTTTGGGAATCTATCCAAATGTAATGACTGTAACAGTGAAACACAAAGAACATAGTACAGTTGTGTACACTTACCATAAATGTAGATCTTCGAATGTATTCACTGCTGCAGTCCTGGTTACCCTCCAGCCCCCTAACTTCTATTGGCTATACCTCTCTTCTTGTTTACTGTATTTAAGCTTTCTGGTGTATTTGCATTTTGTTGGAGGTGTAACCTTGTATATAATTGCTTCCTATTATGGGGGTACCTGACATCTGGGGCAAGAAAAACTGACGTACTGACGTCGGCTGTATGCTTTATACCACTGACTACCTGACATCATGGAAGAAGAGACAGCAACCGACGCAGGACCCAAGACTTTGATAATCAGGCTGACTAAGGGCTGCCTGCAAGCAAATAACCCAAATGTAATGACTGCAACAGTGAATACATTTATGGTAAGTGTACACAACTGTACTTTTGCAGGCCCTTAAAGATACTTGTTCCTCTTCATTAGTACAACTGATCAACAGGAGTTTATTCCCTCATTTTAGCTTCTTTTTGTTTGTAGGTTGTATACTCTTTCTATTTCCCTCTATGTATTTCCAGTTTAATTGAATCCCACTAGACTAGAGGTATGACCAGCTTCTATCACATCTTCTGACAATAAAGCAATTTTTGCTCCGAAATAGGGGCACAAAGAGGAGTAAGTAATCTGCCACAAGAAACACTTCACCAGCCAAAGAAAAGCGGTACAAAAATGTAATGACAAACATGGAGAAAGGAACAAAAATTAATTTTGGCAAAAACACCTTCCTGACTGTATATCTCAGAAAGCTGTCCTTACAAATTTAGAAGATACATGCAGACACCTGTACTTTATACATACATTACGTTCTTTTGATGAATGAATTTAGATCAGTCAGTATTACTTGCCATAGATTTCTTTTAAAGCAAGTATTAAAAAAAACATATCTGTCAACCTCTTGTTAAAAGATTCAGAGACAAAAGCCCAGAATCAGGACAGAGTTTAAATACTGCTCTTAGATAGTTGTTACAGTAACAGGTTTTGCATTACCATGCATTTTCTGAAGGGTGAAACTCAAATGTCTGTTATCTAGTGTTTGCAGTTCTCAATAATTTGTTGGAAAAGTTTAGATTTTACATAAACATACTGAAATATGAGGTATAATTAGGGCCAGGTAAGAGCACTGATGGTGAATGTATGTCTGAACCTTTGAAGTGTAAAACAGCTGAGCATGCGTAGCTCTTATCTCTTAGCTAAAGGATTAGGTAAAAGTCAGTAAATAATGATTAACTTCCTAGAAATGTTACCAAGTGTGGAAATAGCAAATGGCTATCTTGATACCACTTTCTAAGCCAATCAGAAGCGCTTAATGTATTTCTATGATAGAAAAGGAATACCTGAACCACAATAAGTCTCCCCATTATTCGCATACTTACTGGGTGTACATTATGGTCATCAAATCTTGAGCCAGAAAAGCCCCACTCACAGTTTTGGCAGCCAGTCATCCCGTGACTAGTATTTTCAAAATAAAACATGAAATGTGGCACAAATCTTTCATAAGGATTTATGGGCATGAAATCTGAGGCAGTCTACATGTGTATTAGTGTGAGTGTGTATGTATATGTTTGTTTGTATGTGTGTGTGTGTGTGTGTGTGTGTGTGTGTGTGTGTGTGTGTGTGTGTGTGTGTGTGTGTGTGTTTAATAAACCGTAAAATGATTGCAAGAGAAAAACTAAAAAATGGGTTAACATTGCTAGTGAAACTATCTTTAGTGCTTACCTCACAGAATTTCCTTAATTCTCTGATTACTCACTTTATCATAATCAGTCTTATACTGCAAACCCTGGTTAGGATAAAGTACATGATAAGTAAGTGAATGAATGAATGAATGAATGAATGAATGAATGAATGAATGAAGGAAGGGGATATTTTTTTCTTTTCCCAAACAACTGGTACAGCCCTCCACTACAGTTTCAGGTAACTGTATTGAGTGAATGAAATGACTGTACCTAAGAGAATAGTTACCAGTCTGCAGGTCCAGTCAACACCAGCTACTTTTATTAATTAAAAAAAAATTGGTTCATCTCATTTCTGGATCACTGATTTACAAAGCCCAACACAATTGCACACTGAAAACTAGTGAGACAAGTTTAGGAAATCTTTTTTGAAGCATTCCTAATCATTTTTAAGATGGTGTCTTACACTATCTAATGTTAGTGGATAGTGTCAGCTGGCAAAAAAGGAGCAAAGGGTAAGATGGTTTTAAAAGCTGTAAGAACTTCTCACTGCCACATTTGTAAAAAAAAGAGTGTTAGGAAAATGGCAGGAAAAAGTTTCTGATATGTTTTAAAGCACTGTTGCTTCTTTGTCAGCTGTAAAACACTTTCGTATCCTGTACTTTTTTTATTTTTCTGTTCTTTTTTTCTGAACTGGATAGTACATGGAGTATAAAAAAAACAGTCATAACCCGTATTATGTGTTCACATCAAGCATGCCAAGATTCACCTCTGTCTCTCAGTTTCAAGGTGAATTTCTTAGCCTCCATGAATGGAATACATAATAGATTGTTTATGACTGGAGATCCAGTCATAATCCTGTACATTTATTTATTTTATTTAGTTTGTTTGTTTAACATTTGTTTACAGGGGGAAGTCTGACTGGGCTGATTGCCCTTTTTCAGCAGAGGCCTGGGGAGAAAAGCTTCACATAAGAGTATACAGAATAGCAGCAGAGAAAATTATACATCAGAAGAATTATAGACATCATAAGGAAAGCATAAATTAAACACATTATAAGGAAAGTATTCTATACAATGGAACTCTAATCAATGTTTATACAGCAGCATACACTTGTCTAATTTGTGCCATACAACCGCAGTAATATTGATGAAATTAGGTATACATCTGAGAAGTAAGTGGGAAAGACATTAGGGATGGGCTGAGATGGGGAAGGGTCAAGCAAGTTCAGCCTAGTGAGGAGGAAAAGCATAGCTAGTTGTCATTTAGATGGATCTTAAGAGGTTTTTGAACTGTGCTAGATTGGTTGTGGTTAATATATTTGAGGGAGAGAGTTCTAAGTTTTAGAGCTGTGATTAGAGAAATGAGAGTCTCCAAAACTGCTGTTAGATTTTGTAACTTTTAATAGAACTTTGTTTGAGGACCTTAGGGTACTGTTGTTTTAATGGATTTGTACTAGGTTTTGTATGGCTGGACATTTGTCAGGTTGGCTTACTATAGAGTGGGTTAGGGCAAGCTGGTTTAAGAATAAGAGGTTAGGTAGTTCTAGCAATTTGAGTTGTTTTAGTGCGAGGCAGTGATGGGTTATGTAGGGCAGATACGTGGCAATTCTGGCTATCTTGTTGTAGCATATTTCAAGTTTGTTTACATCAGTTTTCCTGAGGTTTGTAAATATAGGCGACGCGTAGAAAAGAGTTGACAGTAGATGGATGCTGGCGATTGCTTGCCTGCAAGAGTTGGTTAGGTAAGTCTTAATCCTATAAACAGAACATAATTTAATGTGGGCTTTTTTAATTGCAAGTGATATATGCTTGTCAAATTTTAAATTACTATCAATAGTGACAACTAGTAGATTAGTCTCTGAGATTGATTCAATTAGTGTGCGGTTGGATGATGTTATTTTAAAGTCCTGATTAAGGATATTTGTTTTATGATTGTTGTTGGAGAACAGCAAAAGCTTTATTGGGGTTTAGGATAAGCTGATATTTATTTAGAAAGATTCGATGGCTATGAAGGATTTTTGGGTAGCTTCTTGTAGCTGTGGCACAGAGGGTGCAGCACAGATGACAGTGGATTCATCTGCATATTGTATGATCGTAGCAAGGTTAGTTACAGTGTGGAGATTATTGGTGAGGACTGAGAACAGTAGTGGACCAAGTACTGAGCCTTGTGGAACACCTACTGTTACAGGGCACAGAGAAGAGAGATTGTTTTGTCACTTGACTACTTGTTGGTGTATCAGAAAGATAGTTTTGGAACCATGAGAGGGTATTTTTAGATATGTCTAGGAATGCCAGTTCTTGTAAGAGCTGCACATGGAACAAGGTCAGTAGTGCATGTGGTAAATGTGCAACATAAGATAAAGGTTCGAACTTCACTCCTGGCAAATGTAAATGCGTGTGTAGAGTAAAATATATTATGAAATCTCTCACACACAACATCACCCAATGCTAGTATTTACAAGGGCTGGTGATGTTCCTCACCTTAGACTCTTCTAAAAGTACTCAATTTTATCTATTCTGCTCCATTTATTCCTGCTTGGTAGTAGCCTGATTAAATTGTAACTGTTACTCTAAGCCTTTTGGTTTAAGCACTTGGGCTCCAGACCAGTTCTTTTACAATAAGAAGGTTTGTGGTCTGCACTGTTGTGGCAGGACAGGTAGCTTACATCCTTCTAAGTTGGGAATTGCTGATTGAAGTCTCAGTGTCTGTTATTCTAAAAGTGTATTAGTTCTGGATAAAGCACTTGGGCTTCAGGCCAGTTATTTTTCATTAAGAAGGTTTGTGGTCTGCACTCTTGTGGGAAAAGAGGCTAGATTCAGCCCTTCTGAGCTGGGAATTTTTGATTAAAGGCTTATTGCGCCTGCTTATTTGAACAGTTTTTTTCTGAAATTGGTGTGCCTTGGTTGCTGTAGCATAGACTAGATTTAGGCATCCTGAATCTAGTTTTGTTTGTATAACTTGAGCAATAATCCAGGCCATCTCTTTTGGAGAAGGTTTCCCTGCACTCTAGTGGCAGAAGTGTGCAGTTAGAACTAGTCTGATTGAAGTCTGCTGGAACAAGGCTCACTTTTGAGCTTTTTTGCTGGTTAATTGGTAATTTGTTTAAATCGGTTTGCTCATTTTCTATTGTTGTATAATAATTGCACTTTATTCATCTGCTTTTACTGTATTTGTGTTTCTTCCTACTTCATTACTTTATTTTGCTTTTACTGCTTGTTCTTAAAAGTACTTAATTGCATTTATTCTGCTGCATTTATTACTGCTTGTTAGTAGCCTGATTAAATTGTAACTATTATTCTAAGCTTTTGGTTGAACCACTTGGGCTGCAGACCAGTTGTTTTACATTAAGAAGGTTTGTGGTCTGCAATGTTGTGGCAGGACAGTTAGCTTACATCCTTCTAAGTTGGGAGTTGCTGATTGAAGGCTTAGTGTCTGTTATTCTAAAAGTGTATTAGTTCAGTGTCTGTTATTCTAAAAGTGTATTAGTTCAGGTTTAAGCAATTGGGCTTTGGGCCAGTTATTTTACATTAAGAAGTTGTGGTATGCACTCTTGTGGGATGAGAGGGTAGATTCTGCTCTTCTGAGCTGGAAGTTTCTGGTTAAAGGCTTATTGTGCCTGCTTATTTGAACTGTTTCTTTCTGAAATTGGTACGTCTTGTTTGATGTAGCATAGACTAAATTCAGACCTGCTGAATCTAGCTTTGTTTGTATAACTTGAGTACTAATCCAGACCATCTTTTTTTGGAGAAGGTTCCCCTGCACCCCTAGTGGCAGGAGTGTGCAGCTACTGATCGAAGACTGCTGGAACGGGGCTCAGTTTTTATATTTTTATTGGTTAATTGGTTAATTTGTTTAAATCCGTTTGCTCATTGGCTACTGTTATATTAAAAAATATATACTTTATGCATCGCTGCTTAGCTAGGGATAAACTATTCATGGTGCCATAAAGTCTGTTCTTCAGAATTTCCCTTAGAACTAGTCAGTTTTTTAGTTGTAGCACTATAATCTGTTTTATTGAGCTCAGCACTTGTTCAGAATTCGCTGTAAGCACTGAATAAGCTACAAATTACTAAGCACTCAACTTTCCTCACTTGTCTAGAGGAAAATAGTTTTTAGTACTTAATAAATAAACACGTATCCAGGCATGTCTAAGGGTCAGCTCCCAGTGTTTTCTCCTGTCTACCTGATGAATCTGGGCATCTTGGGGCAGTGCAGCAATTGCCTCATGTACACAGACAACCATCTCCTCCTACCACCCAACACTACAACCTGTGAGAGATGCATTTATATAGCCAAACTGAAAGCAAAACTCTCTTCACCCAAGACTAGACTAGACAGTCAAAAGGAGAAGGTAAACACTTGCACCACACCACACTCATCACATAGTCCCTCAAAACCTACACCACCAAAACGCACACATAGAAACATGAAACACACACCTACATTCATGGAGGCTCTCAATAAAAATCTGCTCAAGCAACAGAGACTTCTAAAGCAGAAATGGAAGCAACCTCCACCCCTCAACACAACCCAAATGACACATACCCCACAAACTCAGTGTGCCACTCAACCGCAGCCCATAAGGCATAACAATGTACCCAACACTCTAGTCTTAGGTGACTCTACATTCAAGCACACTGATGTTCCACTCACCAGGCTAAACAAGGAGAAAGTTACTGTCAGCTGCCTGTCGGGTGCCAGGATCTGCCACATAATGCATGCACTCAGGTCACTCCTCAACAAGTGCAAATATGACTCTGTCATTGTCCATGTTGGTGTGAATGGCCTGAGATGTACCTCCCTGGACTACATGAAAAGAGACATGGAGGAGCTCTCCGATCTTGTAGCCCAGGCAGGTATGACCCTAGCCCTGAGTAGCATCCTGCCATCACCCAGAATGATACCACAGTACAATGACAAAATGATTGATTTCAACAAGTGGCTAAGCTTCTGGTGTCATTCTAAGGGGATCCAATTTCTGTCTGCCTGGGATGACATGATCGACAGACCACAATGCTTTGCCAGAGATGGCCTACACCTATCGCCCTTGGGATTCCAGATACTGGCTAAGGCTCTTGCCAACCCTATAGTGTCTTTTTTAGGTAAGGTTCAAATAACAAATTCACTACCTTAACAAGTGCAAGCAAGCAAAATCTGATGGTAATGCTACTCAATTTTAGAAGTCTAAACCTCAAAATGCATTCACTCGAGGCACTCCTTAAAATGGAGAACATTGACATCTGTGCAGTGACAGAGACCTGGTTCAAGGTTCCAGAGAGCACCCCTGCATTACCAGGCTATAATTCATACTGCACCTTTTGGCCACCTAACCTGAACCGGAACACTAAATGTGGAGGTGTGTTCATATTCATTAAGGATATCCACACCTCCAGGCTAGTTGCTCAGCATAATGCGTTGGAGATTATCCAAGTGCAACTAACTCCAAGACCGCAATCCAAATTGTAACTTACTACAGATCCCCCACCATGCCCTGGGATTCCCACTTCTCATTTCTTGATACACTAGAAAGTATTATGGTACAACTCAACACCCTAGTAATAGTCAATTTCAACTACACCACCATTAACTGGGAAAACTACTCATGTACCAACTCTTTTGCTCAATGTTTTCTGGGATTCATAAATTCCAATGCCTTGGATCAACTTATCCACACCCCCACCATGGGCAGCAATATCCTAGACTTGGTCATTACCAACGTGGGTGTCCAGTGTTCCACACCAGAGGTCAATTGCTCGTTGGTCAGATCCGACCACAAGCTAATCACCCTAGACATCCACATCTCACCCCCCATTAGGGGAAACCATGGTAAAGAATTTCTCCAAAGCCAACTTCACGCTTGTTAAGACAGAAGTGACAAACTTCACGACACCCATGCAGATGGACAACAGAGGTATGACTGCTGAATCCTACACAAATGCACTTTATAAGCACTTACACGAGTGCATGGATTGTGCTGTCCCTAACAGAAGCAAGATGCCATCCTCCACAAAAAGGAAGCCAATCTGGTGGTTCCCTGCCATAAACAAACTCTACAACAGAAGAAAGCAACTGTTGTAAAAATGAGTAAAATCCCATGATTGGAGGAACTCCCTGGTCAGCCTTAGTAATAAGCTGAGATACCTCGTAAAATCCTCCAAAGCTAGTTACCAAAACAAAATCGCCACTGATTCTAAAGACAACCACAAAGCATTCTATAGCTATGTCAAGAATCTCAATGGCAACACTCAGATCTGCTCTGAGTTACAGCATGATGGCACTGAATATACAGAACCAACTGATATTGCCAATATCCTGGCAGATAGGTTCAGTGCTAACTTTACCCCACTCTTACCCCCTAAAGGGCCCATCTCTATACCAGATGAATGCAAAGTTCCTGTAATCACAGCTGCACAGGTAAAAACCACACTCTCCAAAGCCAAGAAGCCAGCATCCATGGGACCTGACAACATCCCAGGCTGCATTCTTCATGAACTGCAGAATGAACTGGCACCCCACCTAAGCACCATATTCAATCATAGCCTCACCTCAGGCTTTTTGCCCACTGAATGGTGCACAGTGACAGTTATCCCACTCCATAAAGGAGGAGCCACCATGGACCCTGGGAACTATCCCCCCCATTAGCCTAACAATCCTGGTCTGCAAGGCCATGGAACATATCATCATGGATCTTATACACAAAGACAATGGTAATCTCCAAACTCTGGACCCCACTTAGTTTGGGTTTGTAAAAGGCAGATCATGTCTCCTAAACCTGATAGACTCCTTTGAAGCAGTCACCAAAGCTGTAGATGATGGTAAGGTGGTTCACACAGTCTATCTAGATCTTGCCAAGGCTTTTGACACCACCCCCCACTCTGGAATTATAGATAAACTCACTAAACTAGGTATAAATCCCTATGTCACAAAATGGGTTACCAACTGGCTCACTGACAGAGCCCACACTGTGAAAGTAGAAGACTCCAAATCCGACTTCAGACCAGTGACAAGTGGAGTACCACAGGGTTCAGACCGGGGTCCTCTCCTGTTTGTTATCTACTTTTCTTAAGTACAGGCTAACACAGAAGGTCTTTGGCTAATGAAGTTCACAGATGACTGCAAACTAGGAGCCATAATTGAAACTCCTAACAATGTGGACATCCTACAAAAGGGCCTCATGGAGACAGATGCCGAGTGTCAAAGCCATGGTCAAAACTCAATGCCAAAAAGTGCATTGTCATCCCCTTTGATAGAAACTCCATACCCATGAGCTACCACATAGGTGGTAGTTTACTTAACGCTGAAAGTGTGATAAGAGACCTTGGGACACAGGTGAATAGTAGTCTCTCCTTTGATAATCCCATCACCACAGTAGTCAGGAAATCCTTCTACATGGCACTCCTCATCACAAAAGATTTCTCATCCAGGAAAAAAGAGGTCATTGTTCCCCTCTACTCGTCAGTCATTAGACCCATTATAGAGTACAATGCCCCTTTTGGTATGTACCTCACAAGACATCTACAACAACTGGAAAAGCCGCAGGAATACCTCGCAAAGAGGATTACTGGCCTCAAACAGATGCTCTGCACAGACCGTCTCAAAAAACTCCAGTTTTACTCTGTCGCATATCGACTACTCAGAGGCGATCTCTGCCTAACATACAAAGCTATGTCAACCCAGAGCTGTTGGACATGCTCCACTTAAAGAAGTCCCAATCTCTCCGAGCTACACGCTCTAGGGACCTAAACCTTGTCACTACAATAAACAGGACATGCTGGAGAGATAGATTCCTGTCCCAGAGACTTGCCATACTCTAGAACAAACTAACTATCTATATCAAACAAAGCTCCTCATTAGCACTCTTCAAAAAAAAATCTTGATTCTTGGATGGAAAATAGGAAATTCACCCTGGGGATCACCTCTATGACTCTGCTCGACAGGGGCACAGGAAAATAATTTTCTTGGATGGCGAAAGCCAGGTTACCTTTTTGCCTAGGCTTATATAGGCCCTAGGGCCAATAGCCTAGTACCTACCTATGAACCTCTGAACCTGTGAAATGCCTTTGACGTGTCTAGAAATATTGAGGAAACCATTTGGCTATTGTTTTTTAGTTTATTTACAGTACTGGTGAAGTTAAGCAATGGATTGGTGGTACTATGACCTTGCCAAAAAACATGTTTTGAGTAGGCAAGGAGTTTGTTGGTTAGTAGATGGTCCATTATTTGTGAGTGGATGCATTTTTCTAAGATTTTTGAAAGAGGGGATAATATAGATATTGGTCAATAGTTGGAAAGTTCTAATAATGAAACACCTTTGTGCAGGGGGAATTACATATGAGATTTCTCAAATTTTAGGTCTGTACTGTTCTAGGATGGATCCATTAATCAGAATTGATACTGGTAACAGATGACGTTGGCTGCTAGTTTGAGGGATTCATTTGGTAGGTTGTCAGTGGCAAGGGTTGTAAGTTTTAGCTTGTTTTTAATGTCTTTATTTTCCCTATGTGGATGGGTTGGCGAGAGAGTAAGTTCGGGTTGTCATTAGTTATAGGATGAGTCATTTTTAGGGAACTGTTTTTGTTTGTTATAAGTGAGACCATGGATTTTATGAAAAAGGAGTTGAACTGGGAGGCTATATTTTCTTCTGAGTTATGGGTACTTGGTGATGGGGAAGAAGTGCGACCTGGATGCATACATTTTTTAATAGTACCCCAGAATTTGTGTGGGTTGTTTTGATATCTGTGCTGCATGTTTGAGTAGAATTGTTTTTTTATCTGTTTTGATTTGTTTCTTGCAAGTATTTATTAAGTGACAATGATTATCCAGGAAGGCTTTGGTTTTGTTGATCTGGTGCTGGTACCAGAGTTTGTCTCTGTTTTAGTAGTGATTTTGGTTTGCTTTGTGAGCGGTGGGCATCAGTTTGTTTTAGATCTAATGTGTCTTATGGGGGCCAGGGTGTTTAGTATCTCTAGAATTTTTTTGTTGAAGTATTTGACTGCTGTATCTAATGGGAGTTTTTTTAATGGGGACCAGTTGCAGGTTTTTGAATAGTTGCTTAAAAGTGTCCTGTGGAGAAATCTTTAGTACTATGTACTTGTTTGCATGATGTAGTGCTTGTACAAGAGTTTTGATGCCTTAGGAAGTAGGTTAGTAAGTGGTCGTTTGTAGGCTGTCTGGCAGATAACCTGAGTGAGAGATTTGTGAGCATTTGTCTGGGTCCAATCAAGAATTGATTAATTGTTGCTACTTTTATCAACCCTAGTGGGTGTATTTATTAGCTGGGTGAAACCATGTAAGTTTATTTAGTTGAGGTGTTGTCAGAGGAATGGGATTTCCACTCAGTATTAAAATCTCCTACTATAATGGTAACTTGTCTAAATGTAGTGGATGCCCATGAGAGTAGGTTTTCTATAGTACATGGGCTGTTGTTGGGTGGGATGTATACCGCTAGCAGAATTATATGCTTGGTGTTGTTGATTTTCAGGCATGAGACTAGTAGTTCAGTGTTGTTTAGATCAGGGGATCTACCTGCAGTTGTTCAAAGTTAAGAGAGTATTTATATATTATTGCTACACCTCCTGCTAGTTTCAAAGTCCTGTCTTGTCTAAGAATGTTATAGCCAGGGGGTAGGATTTTGTTGTTATTTATGTGGGGTTTAAGCCAGGTTTAAGTTAGTACAGCAATGTCAAGAGTGTACAAGGATAGGGTACCATGGAATTCCTGTACTTTGTTTACTAGGCTTCTGAGGTTTACATGAACAAGGAGGATGTCTGCCCTTTTTTGGATATGGGGATGACTGGTGGGGTGTTAAGTTTTAATGTTTGTTGGGGTTTAATTTTAGTGTTGCATGTGTTTTGTTTGGTGGGAATTCAGCCTGGGTTAGAGTGTATGTCCCTGCATAATTGGAGGTTAGATTTTTTGCGAGATGTTGGGGAAAAATATTTAGTGGATGTTGAGGGAATTTCAGTGATATATGTGGAGAGGTAGGTAACTGTAAATATCTGTATGAGAACAGTTCAGTATTGGTGGAGTTATAGATTTGGGGTGTTATATTAAAGTCAGTGTGTGTATTAAGAGGAGGATTTGTGCATGGGTTGGTGGGAGATTTTAAGTAGATTATGGAAAGTTTGTGAGGTGTGGTGAGAGTGAGGGCAGTTATTAATAGTGCAACAAGTATTATTTGAATGAGTAGCATGTTTGAGTGTAGGGATTAATGTGCGGGGTTGGAGATTTGTGAAAATAGAAGTGAGAGAGTGGAGTATGTATGTAGATTTTTGAGAAGTTGGAGGAGTGGGCAGAGATGGGTAAGATTAATTGGAGGAGGAGGTGGGAGATGGGTGGGATAATTAATTTGTATGATGTAATGGTGATGTAGTTGAGATAGATTGACTGGTGTGGTGTGTTGGGTGTGTTGTTGGTAGTGCAAATGTAATTGATGTGGGGTGGATAGGAATGGGGGGTAAAGTAGGGGAGCGGAGTGAGCCCGAGTGTAGCGAAGGCTAATGGAGCAGAGCTGAGCTTTCCGAGGTGGAACACACAAGAAAAAACAATCAGTGAGTTCAGAAGTTTAGAGGTGAGTTTTGAGAGAGTTATGTAAGTTAAAGTAAGGAGGATTTGTATTAATTAAAATATAAAAGTGTTTTACAAGCAATGGTGTAGGCAGGGTAGGGGAGTGTCTTTAGATTCTTAGTCTGTTAGGCTAGAGTTTTCTTTTTATCCTGTTTTGCAATAAAAAGTTTTAGTTTGTACTTAAGCTGGGGATATTTAAGAATATTTGGGGGGAGTGTGGAGAGAGGCAAATGATGCCTTCCTGAAGTTATATTTAGGTTCATAGCTGTTTAGTAGGCTAATGACCACAAGGGCCTTTTTAAGCCTAGCCATGCATCCTAAATCTCTGAAAAGTTCTGGCACACTTGATAAGTGTAAGTATGGGCTTGGGAGATGAAACATGTACAAGCAGGGGTCTAGGAGATGAACCATTTACAGGTTGTCTGTGTCCCTTAGAGACATAGGTGTCAAGCCAGGGATGAATTTCCTGTTCCCCATCCAATTGTCCCAGTTACACTTGAATTGGGTTAGGGAGGAACTCTGCTTCATATGGATGGGGAGCCTGTTCCAGAGACGGGGTTAGTCTCTGGATCACATATTTGTCACTCCAGCAGATCCTTTTTATATCACAGGTAAGGTTTAATTCTTTAGAACAGGTAATTCTGGTGCTGTTTGTTTTGTGGATATGCAGGCCACAGTGTTACGTTCTATGCATTGCGAAAATACCATTCTACTTCCTTTGCATAAGCACCTTCTTTGCAAGCATGCCTACTATATTTATATCTTTAAATGTCGGTTAATTTATTTATATACTACTAATTGTTATGAACATGTTTCCTGCTGTACTTATTTCTGGTGACTAACTGCTGGGACCACATCACTAAAATTACATACACAGCAGACAGAGAACACATTTCTGCTATGATCACACAAACATATGCATCTGTATGTCCATAGATACATGGTGGGATAATTGATTGCCTAATGCACTGTGGACTTGTGGAATGGTAGAGTTATATCATCTTTACTGTCTACAAAATAAGGTTTCTTTCCAGGAAAGAACTCTGAGTTGTTAAGTGTTGGAGAATCCTTACCAATCCTATCTGGCAATATTCATCTAAACCCTGGTGCTATAAATCACAGGAAAAACTGTTAATTAGTAACAAACTTTGTCAATTTTCCAATAGTTATTAACGAAAAAAAAAAAAAAGATCCAAATAAGTCCTCACATAATCAGACCAAGTGCGGTCACTACTTCCCTCACTTCCATTTCATCTGTTTCCTCTTCAGAAACTCTTATGAGTTTAATGCAGATAGTCTTCAGCTGCAGCTTGGTCTTTCCCTTTTACTTTTTTATTATGCAGCCATAACACAAGATCGGCCGTCTGCTCCACTGGGATCTAGTAAGTTTGATTCTCGCCTTATGTGCAATAACCCGGGCATCCTTGGAAAAGTAACTTATTCCTCTCATTGAAGACAACCTTCCACTCTAAACTCTGCTGATTCACTAAGACCTTCAGACTACAGGCCCTGTGCTCATGGTTTGCAGGTTCACAGTTCTTGTCCCAAATTATCGCATTAATTATTCTCCCTGTCTACAGATGTTTGAAGGCCCATAGACTACGTTTCCTCCTTATCATATACTCCCTAAATTATAAGGTGTTAAACACAATCATTCTTTCTGCTTGTCCCTTATGAACCCCCTCAGGCTTCCACAATCCTCAGTTATTTCATAATTTTCCCTTTTTATTCCTATTCAGACGATAACCACTGCCAACAAGACCTTCTGCATCTTAGGTGCCAAACTCTGAAACAACATCCCAAAGTCTAATAGAACCATTTGGAGTTCCCAGCAACTTATTTCATATTTGCCCTCATGTCCTACTTCAGAACAGTTTCAGAGTGCAGGTGTTATACGTACATTAACTGAAGCTCAGCTTATAATCACATTGCATGTAAATAATTTACCTCATTCACTAACCGATGTAACCTACCACTACTTTCTTTCATATTAAATACCCACGTATGGTCTTCTCACATTCCAGAATTAAATTTCCTTGTTTTTTGTTTTTTTTTGTAGTTTTTCCTTTTGTATTTTCTTTTCCTCTGAGTCATGTCTCTACATGGGATGACCTATGTATCTGGTTAATAAATAAAAGAATGAAAAAACAAAATCTAAAGGTATGCAGGAGATATATAGAGAAATGCAATGTGAGTGGTACAATTGCCCATGGCATGCACATTCATATCAGGTAACAACATGCACTCCATGCCCTGTTTGCAGTATCTAACACTGCACAAGAATGACTGACAGACAGCAAGAGTGGGATGAAATCTTGGCTAGTAGGCTGAGCAGAATGATGAATGTATTTGACCATTACACTAAAAGACTGTGATGGACCCTGGTGTATCTAAATGTCTATTGAATGCTGTTTGGGCTGCAAGCTATGCCAAATGGTATATCTCCATTATGTGCACCAGTCTTGGAATGTGTGTTATATTAACTATGAGGTGCTCGAGCCATGTGTCCAGGCTGGAGAGTAACAACAGGCATAAATGCCACAATGTGGTCCATATGCCCACAACAGCTCATGGGTTTATGTCCGGGTTTATGTCAGTCAAGCAGAAAGCTCTGCAGTCTTATAATCTGCATATCCTTGAGTTCAGAATGGAAAATGATGGTATGACCAAACTAGTATCGGACCATCATTCCAGGTGCAGCGGTTAGCGTTGCCGCCTCACAGCAAGAGGTTCTCTGGTTCAATTCTTGGCTGGGGTGCCTTCTGTGCAGAGTCTGCATGTCCTCCCTGTGGTCGCGTGGGTTTCCTCTGGGTGCTCCAGTTTCACCCACATCCCAAAGACATGCAGTAGGTGGATTGGACACTCTAAACTGGCCCTAGGTGTGAGTGTGAGTGTGTGTGTGCCTTCTGTGGAAGGTTGGGTGCCGCACTGGCAACTCGACACTGTAAAACTCCACTGTCAATCATGAGCGGACAGATGATCCGCTGTGGAGACCCGTAACCGGGAAAAGCCAAAAGAAGCAGAAGAAGAAGAAGAAGACCAGTATGGGATACAATTGCATGTCATCTTCTGATGATGATACCAAGAACATTGCAAACACCTGAACTAATACACGGTTAGGTATCTGTGGAATGTGTCCTATATATGGTTTTGGTCTGAGGTTATGCCTACATGTTGCCATACATCTTTTTCCTATGGTTTGAGATATACGTGCATGAGTGCACAATGTCCCTGCTGTGGCCTCTGTGATTCACATTTTTTTTTGAGTGTGCACTTTCTGTCCTGTGATATGCATGGATGTTTAGCCAGAGGACATCAACTATCTCATTTGCTAGCACACTTCACACCCTGCTCTTCATGCCTCTATCACTGTTCTGAACAGTACTCAGTTGTGTTACCCCCTGTGCTACTTCAGTTTATATGTGCACCACTGATGGATGTGGCAACAGGCAAAGGTTACACTTTGGAATCATGTTCACTTCACACATACATCCAAGATAGAATCAGAACAGCATGAGACTTTGGAGTGATTAAGTATCATTTTTCTGCATTTTATTGTTGCCTTTAGCTAATTCCGCCTAAAACACCAATTTTATAGAGTTTCTGTGATTTAAAATCTTGTTTCAGCTACATATTGTACTTATTTTATTGCATGCACTTTAACAAAGTCGTTTTGTGTTTAAATTACCTGTTTAACTGTTGTAGGCTACACACTCAAGTGTGATAGCCATTTCTGTGCATTTAAAGTGTTTTTTTATTGTATCTGCTTTATTTTCTGAAAAAAGCAAAACAAAAACCCACAAAACATACTTGTTTTCCTGCCTTTCTAAGCTAGTATAGTCCAGTTTTCAGGTTAATGCTGAATTCAGGGCTATGTTTTAAAGTTTCTGTGTTTGCCCATACCTTACTTGGATAGAAGGAAGTTTCTCTGTTCACTGTGAGAGAGGGAGCTTTGAGCAGCCTGTCTGTCCCTGGAGGAGTGTTTTCAGCCCAGAAATTAGTAGTTTATTGGCCATTTTGGGCTAATTTCTATCTGTTTCATTTCCATGCTATAAAAAAAAAAATCTGTGTGTTTTTGCATGACAGGCAGTGCCAGTTAGCTAGGGTATAATTATATTATTCCTGGCTCCACAAAGTCTACTCTTCAGTTTTTCCCTTGGAACTAGACAAACTTTCAACTTAAGCACTCAAACCATTCACTTCTCATCCCGGCACTTGCTCAAAACTCAAAGCAAGCACTAATAAACCTTAGCACTAGACCCTCATACACTGTAGAGAAGGACAAGGTTCTCTGTTCGACCTTACCAGCCAATCAGTAAAACAGTTCACAATACCTATCCAGGCATGTCCAAAGGGCAGTTTCAAGTGTACTCTCTGGTCCAACTGGTGAATCTGGGCATTTTGAGGCAATGTTACAATTGCCTCATGTACACAGACAACCCTCTCCTCCTTCCACCAAACACTAATATATGCGAGAGATGCAATTGTACACCCAAACTGGAGGCTAAGCTCTCTCAACCCAAGACTGGACCAGGCAGTCAATAGGAGAAGGGAATTACTTGCATCACACCACCAGTCTCAAATAGACCTATGAAACCAGCACCGGCAAAAAACACACATAAAGACACAAAAACATACTCAGAGGCGCTAAATAAAAATCTGTAAAAGCAACAGAGACCTCCAAAGCAGACATCCAAGCAATCTCCACCCCCCCCAACACAAACCATGAAACACATACTTCACAAAACCAGTGTGCTACGCAATCACAGCCCTTAAGGCAAAATAACATACCCAACACACTAGTAATAGGTGACTCTATAGTCAGGCACACTGACGTCCCACTCACTAGGCTGAACAAGGAGAAGGTTAGCTGCCTGTCGGGTGCCAGGATCTGCCACATAACACAAGCACTCAGGTCACTCCAGAACAAGTACAAATATAACTCTGTCATTGTCCATGTTGGTGTGAATGACCTGAGCCCTACCTCTCTGGACTACATGAAAAGAGACATGGAAGAGCTCTATGATCACTTAGCCCAAGCCGGTATGACCCTGACCCTGAATAGCATCCTGCCCTCACCAAGAATGATAGCATGGTATAGAGAAAAAATTATCAATTTCAACAATTGGCTAAAGCTTCTGGTGTCATTCAAAGGGGATCCAGTATCTGTCAGCCTGGGATGACATGCTTGACAAGCCATGCTGATTCGCTAGAGATGACTTGCACCTGTCACCCTTAGGCTTTTGAATACTGGCCAAGGCTCTTGCCACCACCATAGTGCCTTTTTTAGGCAAGGCTCAAAAGACAGACCCACCATCATAAACAGCCCAGATAATAAAAAACTGAGGGTAATGCAATTCAATGCCAGAAGTCTAAACCTCAAAATGCACACACTCGAGGCACTCCTCAGTATGGAGAAAATCGATATATGTGCAGTAACAGAAACCTGGTTTAAGGATCCAGGGAGCACCCCAGCACTACCAGGCTACAACTCATACCATACATTTTGGCCACAAAACCTGGACCGAAATACAAAAGGCAGGGGATTATCCATATTCATCAAGGATACCCACATCTCCAGGTTAGTGGCACAGCACAATGCTTCAGAGATCATCCACATGCAACTAACAATGGGCAAAACTGCTATTCAAATTATAGCTAGCTACAGATCACCCACCATGTCTCAGGACCCCCACTCCGCATTCCTGGAAACACTGAAAAACATAAAGGTCCTACCAAACACCCTGATATTGGGTGATTTCAATTACCCAAACATTAACTGGGAGAACTACTCAAGTACAAACTCCCTTGCCCAACATTTCCTAGAATTTATAAACTCAAATGCCCTGAATCAACTGGTCAACACCCCCACCAGAGGTGACAACATATTGGACCTGGTCATCACCAACAGGGCGATCAGTGTCCCACACCAGAGGTCAACCCCTCGCTGGTTAGATCTGACCATAAACTAATCACTCTGGATATCCACATTCCGCTACCACCCCCGGTCAAAGAACCCACTGTGAAAAACTTTTCAAAAGCAAACTTCACGTTACTTAAGACCAAGATGGGAAGTTTCAGAGCCCCCCATGCTAAAGGATAATGCTGTCCAAGCTGCAAAATCCTTTATTAATGCACTCTATGGGCACCTACAAGAATGCATGGCTCATGCTATCCTAAACAAAACCAAGACTCACATCTCCCAAAAAAGTAAGCCAGTCTGGTGGACCCCTGCCATAAACAAGCTATATAATAGAAGGAGAAAACTAGTACAGAAAAGAGTAAAATCCTAAGAAGGGAAGACACCCCTGATCTGTATCAGCAAGAAACTAAGTTCCCTCATAAAATCATCCAAGGCTAGCTTCGAAAGAAAAATTGCCATGGACTCCAAAGATAACCACAAGGCATTCTTTAGTTATGTCAAGAATCTAAGTGGCAATTCTCAGATCTGCTCGGAGTCAGTGCAGAATGGCAAAAAATACACTGAACTGACTGATATAGCCAACATCCTGGAAGACAGGTTCAGTGCAAACTTCACCCCCCTCTCACCCCCAAAAGGGCCCATAACTATACCAGAAGAATGTAGTGCCCCTGAAATCACAGGCACTCAGGTTAAAACAGCCCTCTCCAAAGCCAAACAGCATCAATGGGACCGGATGGTGTCCCAGGCTGTGTCCTACACGAGCTCAAAGATGAACAAACCCCTCACCTAAACACACTGTTTAAACTCAGCCTCTCCACAGGCTACATGCCCACAGAGTGGCACACAGCAATGGTTATTCTGCTCCACAAAGGTGGAGCCACAACGGACCCTGGGAACTATTGCCCTACAAGCCTGACTAGCTTGGTTTGCAAAGCTTTGGAGCGCATCATCATGGATCTCATTAACAGAGACATTAGGAACTTCCAGACACTGGACCCTACCCAGTTCGGCTTTGTTAAGGGAAGATCATGCCTCCTAAACCTGGTGGACTTCTTTGAGACAGTTACCAAGGGTAAAGAGGAGGGAAAGGTGGTCCACACAGCCTACCTAGACCTCGCAAAGGCCTTTGACACCATTCTCCACTCAGGTATTATAGATAAGCTCACCAGCCTGAACATAGACCCCTATGTCATGGGTTGGCAACTAGCTCACAGACAGAACCCACATGGTAAGATTTGTGGGAGCTAGGTCTGACTCTAAACCAGTTACAAGTGGCATTCCCCAGGGCTCAGTCCTAGGACCCCCTCCTGTTCTGCATATACTTCTCAGAGGTACAGGCAAGCACAGGAGGACTATGGCTGACCAAGTTCACAGACGACTGCAAACTAGGGACTATAATTGACTCCCCGGCTGACACAGGCATCCTCCAAAAGGATCTCACTGAGATGGATACCTGGTGTCAAAATCATGGCCTCAAGCTAAATGCCAAAAAGTGCATAGTCATCCCCTTTGGAAAAAACAGAGTACCCACAGACTATCACATAGGTGGTAGCCCCTTAAATATGGAAGTGCTTATTTCATTCCAGAACATGTTTTATCTACATTCTGTACATGATGTCTTATTGTCTGCCAGGCTCAAGATATAAGAAGTACTCTGAGTTATATACCTGCCTCTCAAATGTCCCTGATTTCACAGAATGTCCCTTATTTTGCATTATAGTTTTGAGCTATTATCATAACACTTGTGTTTTTTCTGGCAACATTTTGAGAATTGCAGTCACAAAATGGTGACAGACGGTTGAGTTTTAGATTTTATATATATCAAAAATCCAGCTGAATGCAAAACCTGTTACTCTGTCAATTTTCAATGTACACAATAGCAAGTTTTAAAATGTCTTACTGATTTGTGGGCCTATGTACCTCATTATTTTTGTTGTTGTTGTTGTTGTTGCTGTTGTTGTTGCTGTGCTGGCCCTGAATCTTGAGCTAAGAGGTTTAGAAGTATGTTACATACTAAAGAAAAGGGCTAGGTGTAGGTTTTACATATTTGTCAGGCAGTAAGTCACAAGACTATAACCCTGAATCATGATTTAAAGAAAGGGACCGGGCATAGATGATCAGGGGATAGAAAGAGTTATATTAGCGGATAAGAAATGATTAAGGTGTGCATTTCTATGTTTTGAGCACGATGACCTTGACAGCATGTAGTGCTCAATACATATTTAAATACACTTACTGTGAAAACAAAATGTGTATGCAGAGAATACAGTTATTCAGCTGCAAACTTGTCCTTTTATATATTTTTTGCACGCTGCCATAGCATGCCACCTGACAAACTTATTATTACAGTTGAGTTCCACAGCAAAAATAGAACACATTCTAGAGGGCGTAATGAAAGCTAAATTGGTTTCTCAAATTCACTGGTTCTTAGAACAAGTATGGTGTGACATTCATAACATCACATAATGCGCATCTTATGTTTTGGGTCTGCAGTCATTGTAGCCAATTATTTCTTTGAATTTGGCTTTTATTATTGTCAAAGTGAGCTAGTAATAACTATTGACATGCAGCCTTTCTTACACTGTATTATTCTGCTAGAGCTAGTAAAGGCTACAAAAAATAAAGCAGATGGGATCTTAGGTAAGCATTTTATCTGTGAAATACTGCTGTCTGGAGCGGGCAAGCCTCAGAAGGTAAGGTGTAAGGTAAAAGCAAGTTCTTAGCAGTCAACAAATTCCATTACCAAGAAGTACATAAAAGCATGTACTGATTGTAAAACTGTATTTATAAATAAAGGCTAAGAGATATCATTGTACACATATATCAGTCCTCATCTTTTGGATTTAAATAATCCTGGCTTATATGATATGATTTCACTAACATCAGGTCTTGGCTACTGCTATTCATTTTCATAAAAGTAAACTCAAATTCTGTGTTAAAATAGAAATGATGAAAAAAAAAAACAACTGTTTGTTTTTCTTACTTCTTAACCAGAATAAAATGTTTAAAGCCATATGAATATCTCCATTAAACACCGTTAACATGCAGTTGGGTGTTAAGGAGATTATGTAAATTGTGTCGAGTTAATTAAAATGATAAATCCAAACACTTAAATATGTAAAATATTTGAGCAAATAACTGCTTTGTTGCTCAGTAAGAATAATTAGTAAATTAACTTCAGTAAGTACAGCTCGCACATGCACTACATTGTTCTAGAGTGCTCACATCACATAGCGTAGCCTTCATTCAAATTACAGCAGTGCGCATGCAGTCTGCTTCAAATAGTCAGTCGCAAGCTCCATTTCTAATGCAAATCTGCGTTTGGAAGCCTGCACTCATTATAGTTCAGTTAGTTGTTAAAGAGATTTGCTGAAAAAGAAGAAACATTTGCTGATGTCCAAAAACATCATCAGAACATCCTATACTAAAAGATATAATCCATTAAAAGACAGGTCACAAAATAACAAGATTATAATCAACTTTAATTTTCCATAAGTAAGCACTAGAAAATTTCTCGTACCAAAAATACATACCTAGACTTCTAAATCTGTTAAATATTCTAAATCTTTGCATATATAACAAAACTTTACAAACAATTTGCTATTCTGTTTTATTATGTAGAATGGCCTCAGTGCATTCATTCCAAAGTATCAATAACATTTATTTTATTCTATAATTGGATTACCCCACTAGGAACCAGTGAATCCTAACAAAGGAGATAACTGCACACTGTCTTATTAACTAGCTATCTCATGGCCATATAGTATGACAATGACTGTGGGAATCAAACCTAAGACTCCAAGACGAAAAATAAATCTTATTAGCAGTTTATGACCTTAATTGTCAGCACCAAACTACCTGATGATATGGTAAGTGTGATATTTTCCTTAAGGCTATTCTTTAGTACATCACACCATCTAAATATAATAAAGGATATGACTGTGAATATGTGTGACAGAAATGAATTTTATTTTCTCAACTCGTACATGATTGAGTGAGGTAAGTAATCCAGGTGGATCTCAAAGAATGGCCATTGCTCTTTCATGTTGCAGGAAGGAAGTTGAGGTGGTGCAGTCCCCTTTGTTGCTTCCATGAGGGTGCCAGGCACTCTGGCAGAACCAGAACATCCGTCATCATCAGTTTGATACTGCTGCTAGAGACAGTGGAGTCTGGCCAGTTATCTGCAGCTTTTTACAGCAGGACAACTGTTTAAAAATGCTAACGATGGTCTTTGTTGCTGTCCTTTCAACTTTTAATCCTCTGTTTATCGTCTACTGATGCCTGTGGCTCTTTATTCCACTTCCAGATCTCCTCCCTGCTACAGCATTTACAATCTGTCTTGCTTCTGTTTATGTCTCCTTTCACTTGATTTAGAGATTCCTTTGAGTAAGCCTCCGTCAAATCTTCCTGAGCTCTTTTTTAAATACATCCTCTTCCTAGTAATAATCTTCTGTGCATCTTGGAACAATTATTCTGTCCTGGCCCTAGATAAAGCTTTACTAAAAATGCTAGATGAGAATGTCTTCCATATTTCAAACTTTTTTGTAGTCTCCCTTGCATTATAGTAACATTTTTAACATGTATCCTGCCTTCACGTCAATCAGTTCCCTTATTTTTGTTTGATTTCATAAAAAAGATTCAAAAAAATAAATGGGCTAAAGCATAGGTTCATAGATAGGTACTAGGCTATTGGCCCTAGGGCCTATATAAGCCTAGCCAAACAGTACCCTGGCTTTTGCCACCCAGGAAAATTATTTTCCTGTGCTCCTGTCAAGCAGAGCCACAGAAGTGATCCCCTGGGTGAATTTCTTATCTCCCATCCAATCATAAAGATTTTTCTTGAAGAGTGCTAATGAGGAGCTTTGTTTATGTTTAAGTTTCTGTTTATTGTGATGACAAGGTTTAGGTCCCTAGAGCATGTAACTCGGAGGGATTGGGATTTCTTTAAGTGGAGCATGTCCAACAGCTCTGGGTTTGACATAGCTTTGTATGTTAGGCAGAGATCGCCTCTGAGTAGGCGATATGCGACAGAGTAAAGCTGGAGTTTTTGAGACGGTCTGCGTAGGGCATCTGTTTGAGGCCAGTAATCCTCTTTGTGAGGTATTTCTGCACCCCCTTTCCCATTTTTTTTTTTGTAAAATGCACCTTTTCATACTGCTTAGCTTTGTCTAGCAAACTGCCATAACTTGTCGCTGGGCTAACCACTCCCCACCAATCTCACCCACCACAACCCTCATGACTTTGCGGTCATCTTTATTACAATATGATAACACAATCACAAACTTTATTAACAACAATACAACCCATCAATACTACTTCAATGAAAGAACTAAGTAGCATGATAGATACCTCAACCCCTTCTTGAAAACTTGTTAAACTTCAACAGCACCTCTTTAGAGACTCTTAGCATCATGTTAGACCGCTCACCACAAACCTATCGATAGAATCTCAGTGCTCGTTACCCAAACTTTGACTCCATCATGCATCACAGTACTTCTCACCTATCCCAGCGAGAGCACCAGCTGCAACTGACAGAGGGTGGTGAAGGGCCTACCCTACTCTACCCTTTTCACAACTACTAGGCCATTCTTCCACTCCCACACCCCCAGATATTAGGGAAGGGAGGGAAGTCAACAACTGTAGTGCCAAAGAGAACTCCCCTCCTTTAGACCTGAACTTATTTAACCTCCCTCCCCTTCTCTGCCTACCTTGTGATCTCAGTCAACTCCCCCACCTCCCCCTCCCTTCTAATCTTCCTTCTTTAGTGACATTAAAGTACAGCCCAGCAACAAATTAGTCTGCTAAACAAACTCCGTTTATAACTGGGCTATCCCTTTCCCACCAATGACATACTTTAAAACTCTCATGACTCTGCAATCAGCATTTTACAATATGATAAAACAATCAGCAACTTTATTAACAATGAGTAAAACCCATCAACATTATCACCATGAAATAAATGGATAAAATGACAGATCACTCACCTCCTTCGTGAAAACCTGGTAATCTTCAACAGCACTTATTTTCAGAATCCTGGTAGTGTGTTAGATTGCTCACCACAAACCTGTAAACAGTGTCTCACTTCTCATTATCCAAACTTTAACTCTACCAGGAAGCATGGTACCACTCACCTAACCCAATGAGAGTGCCATCTACAACTGTCAGGAAGGGGAGAAAGGCCTACCCACACTTTTTACAACTACTCCTCCCACTAGGCTGCTCAACAGCATGTTCTCCCCTCTAGCATACAACCACTATCTCCCAAACAAACCATGCATAAACAAAGAAATCTGCATGTTGAACACACCTAAACCAATATTGCAGGGATAAATGCCATCACAACAGAACCAGGCCAGATACCTACAAAACTGGCTACTGCACTACTTGTCCTTGTAACCCTATGGTTAAGAAACCTCCTAGTTACCGCCATTACCTTGATCTTGACAGTTTATTCTAAACCAACTGACAAATTATGTCTGACCACACAACCTTAGTCCCCTGGAAGCCTCTACACAACAACTGACAAATCCCTTAAGAAGCAGGTAAGCAACCTTCTTTTAGAAATACATGCACTGTCATTACCCCTCAAATCTATGGTTGCCCCCACTGGATTACAAATTGCTGTCTTACCTCTTCCAGTGCTGGTATGCATACCACAACAACCACGCCAGTGGACTTGCCAATGTACCAGATTCAGACCCAAATTCACACAACCAGGATGAATTTCTGCTCTTCCAGATGCCCAGTAAATAAGTGACCCAACACAACTTACAGCTTATTACCTGTAAAAAAAAAGCACACAGTTAACATCCAAAAAATTACCTCTCATTCCCTTTTAAGCTATTCTCTCCTCTTTTTTATAGAATAATGAATATAATTTCAAAATGCTCTAGAATGGCTCCTCCCAGCTCTTTTAATCACTTCCATAGACCTACCCTCCTCATCCGAATGAGGCACCCTTCCTAATCTAAAAGAATGTGTGGCATAATTTTCCATTGCCATCCCTTGAACTCTCAATGCTATCTGCACACAAAATACAAACTTGTAAGAACCTACTTTCTTCCCCGGGAATCCCTAAAAACTAAACCTTCCTGATACTTGTCAGATACCTCTGACCAGTCTCTATCCCAATCCCAAGTCACCAGACATAAAAATGCACACCACTCTTTGGCAACACTACCTGCTAACCAACTCCCTCCTAATCAGTTTTACATTGATTTAACCAAATTAATACCCCAGTCAAAGCAATTTTGAAATCCTCCCACTTCAGTTGATCCAGCAACTCAGTAACCTGAAATGCTCTAACATGTATGAAAAACACCAAGGTGACCTACAACACATAATCAAAATAAGAACATGCTACCTTGTGCAAGCCCAATAACAATACAGGCAATATATGCTTGACATTTGAGAGCCTTCTGCCCCATTTCTTTGCAAGAACTCTCTCCCAACCCTTTATCAACCTTCCTGTCCTCCTGTTCTTATCCACTTCTGATAAACCCAACAGTTTTGCTGCAGTACTTAGCACAGCGTGATGAACTCTAGTCCCCCTGAACTGCAGTACTTACCACAGCGGGATGAACTCTAGCCCCCCTGAACTGCAGTACTTACCACAGTGTGATGAACTCTAGTGCCCTTGAACTGCAGTATTTACCACAGCGTGATGAACTCTAGTCCCCTTGAACTGAAGTACTTACCACAGCGTGATGAACTCTAGTCCCCTTAAAACTGCAGCACTTACCACAGCGTGATGAACTCTAGTCCCCCTGAACTGCAGTACTTACCACAGCATGATAAACTCTAGTCCCCTTGAACTGCAGTACTTACCACAGCGTGATGAACACTAGTCCCTCTCAACTGTAGTACTTACCACAGCATGAACTCTAGTCCCTCTGAACTGCAGTACTTACTACAGCATGATAAACTCTAGTCCCCCTGAACTGCAGTACTTACCAAAGCATGATAAACTCTAGCCCCCCTGAACTGTAGTACTTACCACAGCATGATGAGCTCTAGACCCCCTGAACTGCAGTGCTTACCACACCATGATGAATTCTAGTCCCCCTGAACTGCAGTACTTACCACAGTGAGATGAGATCTAGTCCCCCTGAACTGCAGTACTTATAACAGCATGATGAACTCTAGTCCCCTTGAACAAAAACGTGAAGACTGACTTGACTGACCAAGATCTCATATTCACTGACAAACTACTAACAAAATGCTTGAAAACTAAGAAGGCCTTACTTTGTACTCTTCTGGCAGCCTTTGATCAGGAATACTGAACCAGCCAACTTGCTATGCTCAACCAGTCTCTCACACCGTTACACAGAGAATAGTACAACTTACCTGAGCTTCAGATGCCAGCAGTCAAAACCTACAAAACTGAAAGCAGGGCAGGTATTCAGCCAGAACATTGTAAGGACCAAGGATGTGCTGAGCTAAGAAAAAAACATTAATGGTTAAACAAAACAAAAACAATTTTACTATGTAAGACTTGAATCCAGTTATATTTTGCTGTCCTCTTATTTAAAACTTGAACTACTGCAAAATAATCTGAATAAAATCTCACTTTATTGTTCCAAAACCCTTCTCGCACACCAGCAATGATGCCTAGATTGGCATAAATTTCAAAAAAGTGATTTCCCTGTGATGCTCATCATTTCACACATCTGACCACTCTTTGGTGAACTACCTGCTAACAAAATACCCTCCCACACCTAACCCCCCTACGGCAAAGTAACCCAATCATCTTTCCAAAAAGAAACTCTAATAAAATACTGGAAAAACTCCAGTCAAATAGATATGTCTTCTTTGACCTGCTTGCCTCCCCACACCCAGTGATGTTTCTGCTTCACACTTCCCAATGGATTGAGCATAACTTTTGTAAAACTGCACGCTAGCCCTATTGTATGCATGCAGAATTTAATAGAACAAAATCCTCGCCCACTTCCTTTATCTTCATCTTTTCCTTTACTACCATCAGCTCCACTTTACCTCTCAGTTTCTCCACCATTTCATGCAGCACCTTGTCAAATTTACATCTGGTGCTAAGAAAAAACAACAAAGGCAAGAGTTGACTCCAAACTACTTCTTTATAAAACAAATAAGGTTAGCGCTTTTGTACACTCACAATATGTGAACTTCTTCAGACAAGATACAAATAAATAATCCAATATATTGCAGAACACCCTCTGTGACATCATCACCCCAATTTAAGTTTAAAGAGGCAGTAGAAATATTATAAATACAATTAAAAATTAGAAAAAGGATATATATATATATATATATATATATATATATATATATATATATATATATCAAAAAATACATCACCTAAACACAAATATTTAAAAACATAAGCAATATAACCATAAAAAACTTTCTATAAACAAGTCACCTCTCTAGAAACTTCATTTCAACACACATTTTAAAGAACAAAGATCATGTAGTCCTGGGGTAAACAAAAGCACTGAGTCTAAGCTGCCAAGAGAGCTCCCTCTCTTCCAGTAGTAACTGCCATGGCCCACCCCAAGGTCCTTTCTTTACTTGATCAATAGCAAAATACAAAAAATAGTGTCCAACATTTTCCATAACATAGTTACATTGCATTACTCTTATTTTGGCTGTTAATATTGTATTATTGTTCATATACTCTCTGTTTAAAGTATCTGTCGGTCTTCCCTATGTAGAAGCCAGGGCACAATTGGAATTTAGCAACATAGACCACTTCAATACTTTCACAATTGAATTTACCCTTGATTTTATAGTTATTGTCATCAAGAAAAAATGAACTAGTGACAACCATAAACTCACAAAAATTGCACCTACCACATTTCCACATACCAGAATTAGTAGGGTAACAACATGGTTTACTGTCTAGGATTGCTTTCAAATTCCTGCCTCGCCTATAAACAATCCCCAGTTTATCGGGTACCTTCATTCGAGTTATGGGGTTCTCCATTAATGTTGCCCAAAATTTGCCTACAATATCTCTCAAAGGGTAGGCATCCATGGAAAATGTGGTAGTGAATTTAAAGGGAAGGAACCCAGATCTTTTTCTTTTTCAGAGTTAATGGTATTAGATGGAGATTCACAATCAACATCCTCCAAAACTACCCCAGAGGGACATGTCATATCCCCAGTCCCACTTATAATAGGCTTAAACCATTCAATATTCCTCTTAGTAATAACCTCAGTCATGATTTCATCCACCAAAGTAACAGGGTCACCTCTTTTAATAAATATTCCTCTCAAGGTGTCACATTCAGCTATAAGATCTGACTCTAGACTTACCATTCCAGGAGCCCTCACCATTTGGCTCTTAACTATGCCCTTTTTCACATGAAGAGGATGAGAGCTGCTAAAATGTAAAAATGAGTTGTAATAAGTTGGTATACGGAAGATCCGGGCCAAATATCTGTTATGGGCCACATCTTTCTCTTTCAATACATCCAAATATGAAATAGATACTGTGTTAAATTCAAAAGTAAATTACAGAAATGAAGTGCAAGTAAACATAAACTCCACAAGGGCCAAAGTATTTCATACCCCCCCCATTCAGGATGATAAAAATATCATCCAAAAAGTGGGTGTACCATCTTGTCCTCTCCTTAAATAAATCCATTTTAAAAAGAACCTCACTCTCCCAGAATGCTAAGACACAGTTAGCAAACCTCCCCCTGCAGAGGGAGCCCATAGCAACACCAGTTTTTTGGAGATAATACTCCCCATTAAAAATGAGATAGTTATTAGATAAAACAATGTCCAAAAGGTACTCAATTAAATCAATTTCCTTACCTTGTGCACCTTTTTGTACCAAGAATTCCCTGACACATTGATGCCAAGGTCTTGAAGTATTACAGAGCAGAGGTCCTTGACATCGATAGTTAGCAGGCGAAAATTCTCATTGAATGCAATTTTTCCTAGGGAACCCAAAAAGTCCCATGAATCACAGCAAATCTGTTTTTCACTAGCCAGGTATTTTTTCAATTTAAGGTCCACAAATTTCACACAACCATAGGTCATGCATTTCCTACCGTCCAAAATGGGGCGGAAGGGGGGTTTTGCAAATCCTTGTGGATTTTTAGTAGTCCAAATATGACAGGGATAACAGGTGCCATCATATTAAGATAATTAACAGTATCTAAATCAGTTCTACCCTCAATGAACAATTCATTAATAAGAAACCTCACACTTCTGGGCAGCCCCATTAAATTCTTTAAGGGATACCTTGTGGTATGTACCAGTGCCCAAAATCTGTAACATTTTCCTGTCATATTCGTTGTTGTCCATAAAAACCCTCTTTATCGAGTTTCAAAACCTGAATACTTTGTGACCTTAATGAATTCAAAGCATCATATTCAAAAGCAGTAACATTCGATTTGGTAGACAAACACATTTGTTTTTTCAAAGTACATCTAATGCCTACCTCGCATAACTTTTCAAAAACAGCTAAGGAATTATGAAGAGGTGGATTGAAAATACTAGAGACCTTTAAATTGTCCTTATGTCCCCAAAAAGAATGCTCAAATTTGACTTACGTACAAACAACTTCAAATCAAGTAAAGTATTTGCTAATTCCGCTCTCCTCATGGGAACAAAGGACAACCCTCTTGAAAGTAATTCAACCAGTTCACAAGGTGGATCAAAATCAGTGTAGTTGAATATTTTAAAATCCTTGGTGGAATTGGTGATAATTCGTAAACCAGACCGATTTAAATCTTCGGTTTCACAGTTACATTTTCACAAACAGTCACATTCTGCATTGTCATTAGCATCATTTGTTGTTTTTCTTTCGCTGATAGTTCTGTTGGTTCTGTTGGGTCCCTTTCTTTAAACCATTTAGGTTTCTTTGTTTGCCAGCCTGAAAATCCTGTTCCATTATGTTCTCACTATGCCTGTTCAGGCATTCACTATTCCTCACCGCATTTTTGGCCCTTACAGGTCCGTTTAGTTGTTCATTGGTAGGGGTGTGTTCAAGTTAGTGGATTCATTCTCATCTATTTCAAAAAACGCGCCTCCTATTTCCTCAACAGCAGTAGTTAGTCCACTTTTACTAGGAGGGAAGGGATATGTATTCCCATTAGTGTAAGCCCTCCTGTCATGATCAAGTTTTCTTTTTTTGTTCAATTTTAATTTAATTAAAGTATTCTCAATGCTGGAAAAAATACAACTGAAATCGTATTTATAAAGAGGAAAGTTAACATCCTCTTTGCTAGATGTTTCCAAGGGCAAGAACTCAATCTTGAGACATTCCATATCCTCATTATAATATTTAATGAGGATTTTCAAATAATCACAGCTCTGCTGGTCAAAGATCTGTAACAGTTCCTGATGTAAAGGTGAATTACGTATTAAGCCAGTGGGAAACTTCCACTGGCGCAACCTTTTAGGGACCAGGTACTTATTAATACGTTTGTTTAAATATGAAACCTCCAGCTGCAGTTTTTTGAATTTAAACAACTTAGAATCAAACAGGTCTATATTAGAACATCGGAGTTTCAAAACTTCAAATGTTCTAATATCGAACCCTATTCAGCGAAAGCTGAAAACGTCGAACATACAGAACAGCAAATGTTTTCCTGTTCCAAAACACATACACACAACACAAGCACACCAAACAAACAGCAATCTATGCACATACACCTAAAATCTTACACCTAACACCTAACCCTACACTAACCCTACACTAAACTATACACACACCACTAACTATCCACTAACTATCCACTTACCTTAACCCAGACCTTAACCTCACCTGCACCCTAACCCTAACTCACCTACCCACCCTAACCCTCACGTCAACACAATTGCACACTTTCCTAACCCGCGCCCTAACCCTAACTCACCTAACCTGCCCTAACCCTCACGTCCACATAATCGCACACTTGCCTAACCCGTGCCCTAACCCTAACTCATCTAACCCACCCTAACCCTCATGTCCACACAATCGCACACATACCTAACCCACGCCCTAACCCTAACTAACCTAACCCGCACTTAATCGCACACTTACCTGAACCCGACCCATAACTTTCCACCCCAGCACTGAAAATACCAAAGCAACAGAAATGTGCAACCAAATTCTTTCCCTAGGAAAAAATTTGGTTTTCTGTTGCTTCGATATTCTCAGCTTTCGCTGAATAGGATTCAATATTAGAACATTCAAAGTTTTGAAACTTCGATGTTGTAATATATACCTGAATCAGACAGTTTAAGGTTATTGCTGATGGTACTGCCAGAATTAACAGCATTAGAACCTGAAGGGCCCCTCACTGAGTCACCAGAAAATTGAAAGCGCTAACCTTATTTGTTTTATAAAGAAGTGGTTTGGAGAGAACCCTGGCATTTGTTGTTTTTTCTTAGTTTGTCAGTGTGTTTTGCCTTTTACCTCTTGCACTAAGCCTAGAAAAGTCTACATTTTTAGCTGAACCTCTAATTTGTCCTTTGCTAATGGCACTCTTAGCATGCCACATACTTCATCTAACACTGTTATTTTCCTTGAACACCTTATTTTTCTCTTTCCCCATCAGCAAGAAATCATTCATATAATACACCACCCTCATGCCTACTACCCTCTTTTTCCAAACACAGTGAAATCCTGTGCTGAACCTTTCAAAAATGGCACACACAACTATACAGCTCATGGGCGTGGCCTTGTCAAAGTAGAACCTCCTGTTGAGATGCATAACCAAAATGGGCCAATCTTACTGCTTTACAGCAATAATCTAAAAGCTGACTTGATGTCCAGCTTAGTCAATCAAGGATCCTTGAACGCCTTGATTACCCTCACTGCCTCATCAAGCAATAAATACTGAACTTTAATGTCTGACCTATTGACATGAATGTTGACCTAATCACCTTCTGGAAAAGACAAGTAATGTATTCATCTAAACTCTTCTGGTGGCTTCTTGGGCATGAAATCCAACTGAGATTTGCAATATTCACAAAATGGATGAAATCAAAGAGGGCCAAATAGCCTGCACATGAACTCCTTATTCAACAAATACTGAACCATTTCCCCTTTCCCTACTACAGACTTCAAATTCTTACAGATGTGAACCAAGCCACCCACTCACTGTAGATTTTACCACAAAACTGCATTGAATCCCCCTGCTAACTGTTGAACTACCTCCTTATTGGGGTAGCTCTTTAGCAGGTATCCTTACCAATTTGCTTCAATAAGTGAACACACTGGTCCCCTGACCATTACGAACTCAAAAGTGGGTCACTCTCATTGCATCCCTTTCGCCGCATCTCCCCTCTTCCCCCAAACTTCCCATTATGATCCACTCCACAAACATCTACTTTCATTCCATTTGGTGTATCCTTCCTCCAACATTTGCTAACAGGATACTGGCCAGTGCAATGAGAACACACATGTGGAAACATACATGAGAGCCATGAGCACTTACCTGTATTGAAAGCCCAATGTGACTTTACCTTGCTCCTCCTTTCCCTCTGCCTGCTCCTTGACTGCGCTGTCTGACCTATCCAGCATACTTCCTATCCGCATATCAAGATGCCTATCATCCCAGACCAATGACCTGTCCACAGCCTTTATCTTATGAAAGTGCTGGTCATACCATAGCCAGGCATTAGCACACCTTAGCCTCTGAGCCTCTCTGACCATTAAGAAATAAGATAACAGTAATTTCTGTTGGGCTCCTTCTCGAGTTTATTTGCCATGAATTAAACAAATCCTCAAATCCAATTTTCTCAAATTTGTGGCCCATACCTCCCAGAACCTCTCTTCCCTAATGTAGCCAGGGCTGTCATAGGTCCTTGACCCTGGATGCCTCTGCCACCTCTACCATTTGCACACCTTCAGCATAAATGAGATCAAAAATGTTGACACACTCTCCCTGCCAAATCTTCTCTTTTACAACCTGTGAGATGTGCAGTCTAGTAAGGAGTACTCCCAACCCATGTTAACTCTACATACCTGTGTAAAACCTCCACCTGTGCATCCAATTGTTCTCCAATGCTCTTGGCCCCCAACAAATTATTCAATCAGCACCTATCCCATGAATTCAAATCATGCATTAAGTATATCTGCATACAACAAAATATTCATAAATTTCCCTTACCCCTCAATGATATTAATATCAGACCTGTCAGATGTTGTTGTGGTATGAGGGCATCTCATTCTGACTTCCATGCTGACTCCTGCCAACTCCTGTGGCTCCTCTGGAAGTCTCTGCTGCCAGCTTTCAAGCAGTTCTGAAATTTCTAGCTGTACGCTCAGAGGCATCTGTGGACCTTTGATTTTTTTAATGAGATAAGAAGGGACAGAGGGACACGACAGATATATCTGTGCCAAGGGCAAGACTGACATGTCTTAACCTTATGGATTCAAAGTTCAAGGTTTAATTCTGACCTCTGGCTATTGGTTATGCTTGTAATACTTTGCAGACTAATAGCCTAGTAGTTACCAATGAACCTATAAAAGTTCATGTTGGATATATGTGAAAGTGTAGGAAGTCAGGGGGAAGGGACACTGGAACCGCATTGTAGAAACTACCTAGCTCCTTAGTCACTGATAGTGCTTCTTCTCAGATACAGGAAAGGGACCATAAAACACAATGTGAAGCAGAATATGAAAATGGCTGGTGGAGATATGTAAGGACTACAGATATCTCTGTGATTTGTAACAGCTGAGGCAGTCCTTGAATGAACTGATATTTTTTTATAAGAAGAATAAAATATGTACAGTTTATTTTTCATTTCAAATTATCCTAGATCTTTGTAATGTAGTACAGTGATGAGATTGCCTTCCTCTAATGGGTATAAACTGAGCATCCTTGTTGGATGCATCTCTTATTTATTTGTAAGACATTCAGATGAGTATGAATTAATGATACACTAAAATGTCTCAGGAAAATTACATTGCTTGCAAAGCAGCATTTGGTTTTTAATATTTACATATAATTTTATTCTGTATAAGACAAATGCTAAGTAAATATCTTACATGAATGTGACGGATGTTATATTTGTCATTCATTAGTTGGTATTCATCAAAATTTATGATGCCATTATTGTAAACGGTTGAATTGCCCTACAGAGCTGCAATGCGATGATTTGGAGAGTGGATGATCCTTCAGTCTTTATAGAAATGGCTTTGTTGTCTATGAATTTAGAAAGAGGCTTAAGACCTTAAGAACAAAGGGGACATCCACAACTGTAGGCAGTACAGAGGTATCAAACTCTTGTTGCACTGTATGAAAGTTCTAGAGAGGGTGATTAATAAAGGAATACGTAGAGAAGTGGAAAGTAGGATTGTAAATAAGCAGTTTGGATTCAGATCGGGATGCAGAACAACTGACCCCTTATTTACAGTGAGACAACTAGATAAGAAGGTAGAAGTAAGGGAAGAGTCCAACTAGGCATTCCTATACTTGGAGAAATCATATGACAAGGTCACAGGAAAGCTGATTAGACAGTTCTGCAATAGATCAAAGTCCCAGAAACATTGGTAGAATTAATGCAGGTTGTATACAAGCACCCAATGATTCAGGTACAGGCAGTGTTTGGTCTCACAGAGGGGTTCCCAGTGGAAGTAAGTGTGCATCAAGGGTTCAGTTCTGAGTCCCCTGCTGCTCATATTGGAGATAGACTACATTAGCAAACAGGTCAGAGGAGACAAATCTACAGACTTGTATGCAGACTGTGGCATTATTGACAGACTGAGCAACTTCAGCAAAGGGTATGGAAATGAATGCAAAACTGAAGGCACATGGAATGAAACTGAGTACAGATAAGACTGTTGTAGAAGAAACTGAGAATTAAGAAGGGAAGATAGTGGAACAGGTTAACAGCTTCAAGTATCTGGGAGAGATGGTTTAGGAGAAGGCAAGTCTGAATGAGGAGGTCAAAGCTAAAATCAGAGAGTCTGCAGCCATGTTGCATAGAGAGTCAGGAGTAGGGTATGACAGAAGAATGCCAAAGAAACTGAAATGTAGGAAGTATAAAACAGTGGTGCCACCAGTACAACTATATGGTACAGAAACCTGGGCAGTAAAGATAGAGCAGTAGAGGATGCTAGAGATGATTTATTTATTTATTTATTTATTTACATTTGTTGACCGGGACTGTCTGACTGGACTTAGGTCCATTTTCAGCGGAGGCCCGGGGAGAAAAGCTCCACAGTTAAAATAAAAAGACAGTAGTTACATTGGATTACATAGTGATTAACAATTTATATAGCAATTACTTACAACATATTTATAGATGAAGAACATAGTACATCAGTAGACAACTTGAATCTTTATCTGTGAAGTACATAACAGACATTAACAAATGTTACAATAAGACATTCCTGCTGTATAATAAGTACTAGGCTTATGAGCACCTGAGCTTGCTATAATCAAGGTAGTTAGTGGAGTGGAAAGAAAGGTAGTGGTTGGATGGGGTGGGTGATATTAGAGTGGGAGTTGCATGGGCATAGCCAGCATGTTTTTAGGTGCACTTTTAGTAAAGTTTTGAAGTGGGTGCATGATGGTATGAAGGTAATTGTAGGTGGGAGGGAGTTCCATAATTTGGCTATGGCGCAAGAGAATAGTGCTTCACCAGCAGAGTTATTGGCTTTAGTGATCTGCAAGTGATTTTTTTGCTGGATCTTAGTGGTCTGGTGGTGTGATAGGTTTGGAGTAGATTCTGGAGGGATGGGACATTTAGTGGATGGTTTACTAGTTTGTGGGTGAGTGAGAGTTGATACCTTTGAAGGAGGTGAGGGAGTTCAAGCCAGCCCAGTTCAGCAAGTGAGAGACAGTGGTGACTACGGTAGGATGTCCCTGTGGCGAATTTGGCAATTTTGTTGTAGCAGGTCTCTAACTTGTTTAGATTGCATTGACTTAGATTGGTATATATTGGAGAGGCATAAAGTTGGGTGGAGATAAGGTGGGAATTTGCTACTGAAATCTTTGCTGCTTTGGTGAGAAGTTGCTTATTTCTGTATAACGCTCCTAGTTTTTTGTGGACTTTTTTATGGTCATGGATATGTGAATGTCAAATTTTAGTTTATTGTCTATTTCCACTCCTAGCAATTTGGTGTCTTCTGTTGGGTATATAGTGGTGTTGTCTTTGCTGTGATGTTAAAGTGAGAGTTGTTTTGAGTATGTTTGGTGGGTTGGAAGATGAGTAGTTTAGTTTTGTTTGGGTTGAGTATTAATTAGGCATCGGATAACCAAGTTTCAACAGAGGAAAAGGCTTCCTGTGTGACTTTTTGCAGTTTGGGTAGGGACTGGGCTGGGCAGATGATGGTTGAGTCACCTGCATATTGTATAAGTGTGCCATGTTTGGTGGCAGAGGCTAGATTATTGGTGAAAATAGAGAAGAGTAGGGGTCCAAGGATGGATCCTTGGGGAACCCCTACGGAGACAGGTAGTTGGGGAGATATGTCATTCTGCCATACAACGGATCGTTGGCGGTCAGACAGGTAACTCTGAAACCAGTTGGTGACTGATTGAGAGAAGGCAGGTTACTGAGGACAGAGATGAGTTGTTTGTGTGGGAACATGTCAAATGTTTTAGATAGGTCTAGGAAAGTAGCAGAGGAGAGATAGCCATTGTTTTTATGCTGAAGGATAGTGTTAGTAAAGGAGAGTACGGCAGTGGTGGTGCTATGGTTTGGTCGGAAACCATGCTGAGTATTGGAAAGGAGGTTGTTAGTAAGGAGGTAGTCTGAAACCTGAGAGTGTATGCATCTCTCTAGTATTTTGGAGAGTGGAGAGAAAATAGCTATGGGGCAGTAATTGGTTAGTTCTGTGAAGGGGCTGCCTTTGTGGAGGGGAGTTATATGTGATACCTTCCACAGTGTGGGAATGTAACTTTCTGACAGAGATCGGTTAATTAAGATGGATACTGGGTAGGCCAGAGCATCAGCTGCGATTTGTAGGTATTCACTTGGGAGGTTGTCTGCTGCTAATTTGGTGGGCTTAAGTTTAGTTAAGAGTTTTTTTATGTTGGAGGTAGGTACAGGAGAAAAAGAGAAGGCAGTGGGGACATTACTAGTTGAAGGTGTGGGTTGGAGGGGAGGGGGGATGTGTTGTTTAGCTCATGATAGTATGGTTTGTGTGAAGTGTGTGTTGAATGAGGTAGCAATATTTTCAGAGGAGTGAGGGATGTTAGGCGGAGGGGTACTGACTTTGCCTGGGTGGAGCATGGAATTTATGGATTTATGGAGGACCAGAATTGTTTGGGGCTGTGTTGGGAGGAGTCTAGGGCAGACTGGTAGTATTGTAATTTGCCTGTTTTATTAGCTTTTTGACTCTATTGTGTAGTTCTAGGAATTTCTGTCTAGTTGAGGGGGTTTTGGTTTTGCGCAAGTACTCCCAGGCTTTATCCCTGTTTTTCATTTCTGACTTAGTGATTTTCTGTAGCCATGGGGAGGTTTGTGCTTTGGTTCTGGAAAGTTTTATGGGGGCATGGTAATTAAGGATGCTCAGGAAGGTAGTATTAAAAAATTCAACTGCATCATCAAGACTGAGGTACTGTAGAGGATGCCAGTTACATTCTTTGAGGGATGAGATGAATGTGAGTGGGTTAAATTTAGTTTTGTATGTATTTGATGGTAGATGACAGGTTTAGGTTGGTATAGGTATTTTTTGAGTAGGAATGTTGAGGAGTGATCACTGAGGCTATCTGATAAACAGCCTGTTATATATGACTGGGGGTTCTTACTGACTAGTATCCAGTCCAAGGTAGTGTGCTTGCTGGAATTTTTATTTATCCTGGTTGGCGAATGGACTTGTTGGGTGAAGCCAAGGTTTACATGATGGGTTGGATGGTTGCCAGAACAGGATTGCCAGTCAATATTGAAATCATCTAAAATTATAGTTTCTTGGGGGAGATGGTGGGTAGACCAGCTGAGGAGGTTTTCTAGTGGAGGGATGTTTTGGCCAGGTGGGAAGTAGCATCCAATTATGTTGATGGTTTTGTTTTGGTTTATTTTGAGGTTGGTATACATGATATATATATATATATATATATATATATATATATATATATATATATATATATATATATATATATATATATATATATATATATATATATATATATATATATATATATATATATATATATATATATATATATATAATAGAGATAAGGTGCTTGAAACAGGTGGTAGGATGCATGCTGTGGGACAGATAAAATATGGACAACAGGGCAGAAGCCAAAATAGTTATAATTGCAAAGAATGCCAAAGGGAAGTGATTAGAGTGGTTCAGACAGATGTGCAGAAAAGCAGAGGGCAACCTGGTGAAGAAGATTTGAGACAGACAGGAAGCAGGCAAGAAGAAACAAGGACATTCAACAAAGAGATAGATGGATCATATGAGAGAAGACCTGCAACATTCAAGCATGAATGTCAAAGAAGGTAAAATAGTGGCACTCAATTGAGAGATCTGATGACTGTTTGTGCAACACTCCCGATTTTTTAATTTCTCCAAGGTTTTTGGGTTTCTAATACCATTACGGGAATGGACCACATCCCTAAGTCAAAGTACAATTAAATTTCATGAAATTAGTATTGTTTCAGTCTTTGATGTCAGCCAAAACTGCTCTTCGCAGCACCCACAATGTGCCCAGTAATGATGCCTTCTGCAATTCGTACAGGGATAAATGTATTGGTAATATATCTAAATCGAATTGTAGATTCTTTTTTATAAGACCAGTTGCTCCTACTACCATTGGAACTGTCTGGATATCTTCCTTGCACATTGCTCTCATTTCTGTCTGCAGATCTTGATATTTTATGACTTTGTGTCTCTATATAGAAGACACTATAGTCACTAGGTGTAGTGATTTCAATGATCAATGCTACTTTTGTCTTCTTTTCTTGGACCACTATATCATGTTTCCAGTGCTTTTCAGCCACTTCAATACCATAATGTTTGCACAATCCCCAGTGCAACAGTCTTGGCACATTATTACATCTTTCACTATACAGTCCTTCTGCCATTAATATGTCACAACCAACAACAAAGAGTGTGATTGTTTCCAATTCAGTTTTATAAAACCTACATTTGTCTGTTTCTCCACACTTTCAATGGACTTTGTAAACCAGTTTGTACGTAGCCCACTATCTTAGGCTGCCAATATTAACCTTTCATCTCTTGGTTTAAATTCACCTCTCCTTAACCATTCCTGCATTCATTCCTGATCAACATGATGTTCTTCCAGAAGTTTTCTATATTTGCAGCTATAGTTATGCTTTACACATTTCTTGCCTTCTCATCTGGTCTTTCACCTTATATTCTTTCTTTTGTTTTTTGGCACATTCAGTTGCTGCCTGATTGTTATCTACTTTTGGTTTGATTTCCATTCCTGCTTGATGCCAATATGCTTCTAGTAAATTAAGCTGAGAAGTCATCTTAGATTTATTCTCCTCATGTTTCAAAACTTTCACTGCATTTGGGTCTTGTGAGGTCAGCAGATATGTGTGGAGTCCCACAATTGCAGATCTATACATGTAATCAATTTCAAGGAGGCCCATCCCTCCTTCAGAATGGGGAATATATAATTTTGTTATGCATTGATTTTTATAAATCATTTGGTGAGCATGAAACATCCTTCTTGTTTTCGTATCTAATCTCTCCAACTCATTTTGGAGCCAGTCAATCACTCCAAAACTGAAAGTTAGGACAAAAAGAGCAAATTGGTTTATAGCCTGGATTTTGTTCCTAGATGTCAATGCTGTTTTCAGAATTAATTTAAGTCTTCTAAATTATTCCTTGCTAAGTTTTATTTGCATTTCTTCATGTTTTATTGTTGATCCTTCATCACTTCCCAAATATTTATATACTCCCTCTTGCTCAAGTTCTTTTATATCACATTCTTGTCCCAAACTGATGTTTTCCTGGTGCTGCAGTTTTCCTGCCTTAAAGGTTGCTTTTGCACACTTATCAAGACCAAATGACATTCTTATATAATCTGAAAAAGTTTTGACAACCCACAGCTGTGCTTTCAGTTCCTCATCTGATGAGTTATACAGCTTTAAATCATCTACAAAGAGAAGATGAGAAGTCTTTACACTTTGTTGTTTTCTAGGAGCCAAATTGTGGTCATGGCCTAAGCTGTTAAGTAAACAGCTTAATAGGTTAATGGCAAGGCAGAATAGCAACGGTGACACAGGGTCACCCTGAAATATCCCCCTTTGAATTATTATCCCTGGGATAATAATCTGTCCTTTATCATGGCTTAATTGCAAAGTGGTCTGCCACTGTTTCATGGTCACTGTAATGTAGTCGATTAGTTTAGGGTGTCTCTTATACATTTTTAAGCACTCTTATCGATGAATGTGGGATACTATCAAATGCCTTTTTATAGTCAATCCATGCCATACTTAAATTTTTCCCCTATTTACAGTTCTCCAGTATGACTTTATTTAGCAACAAATGATCCTTAGTTCCATATGACTTTCTTTTATTGTCCTTTTGTTCTACTGCCATAACTGAGTTTTCTTCTAAATGACTATAAACTCTATCTTTTTACCTTGTTTCCCAATTCTCTATAAAACTTTTTTGGGTCATCAATAAATTGCTTATTTTGTACTTTTCTTTCATATTTATCTGTGTATCTTCTACGTTTTTCCGCCTGTGCTGAAATTTTTAGTTTGTTATTTGTGATAGTGCATGATAGGTCCTGGTATATTCTAATACTGTCCATTGCTTTTATCACATCTATCTTTGTTAGTATTTTTGTTGTTCCCTTCCGTCTTCTATAGTCTTCTAACAGTGATACTTCTTGTCTTAAATGGTTTATAGTTTTCTCTATCTGATACTTCTATGGTGGTATTCGATTTCTCCCCTTCCTTTCCCCAACTACCCTGTGTTCTTGTGGTAGAACTTTATCAGTTATTAATTTATCTGCACAGTAATATATTCTGTTTCTTTCTGTTATATTGCATGGATTTCTATGGACAGTCCTAATTACTGCTTTCATTTGTTTTATCAGACTGTTGACTTTTTGGGTTTTATTGACCTTCTGCAGTCTATTTCTCTCATTGATTGTAATATATCTATCCATGTCTATAAAATCAAGCAACTCTTCTCTTAGCTCATTTTCTTCCAAACTGAGGGCACATCCCTTGTCTTTTATTTCCTGCAGGCATTCTACAGAAAGTTGTATACCATCTTCCTGTGGCACCTTCTCTTCAATTTCATCCTGTGCCATCTGTTGCTCTGTCATATGGGAACTCACTGGCCTATCACTCCTCAACATTGACTGCATCAGAGTTTCCACAGTTTCCTGTTCCTTTCCTTGCTGTCTAGCTTCAAGTGAACATTTATACTGGTTTCCTGTGGAAGGCTCCAAAGTATGTTGCTATAGCACCTGACCAATTGCTTCCGGTTCCACTAGTTTCCCCTTAATTTGGGTATCCATTGGTCTATCCTGTTGTGGTGCTTTCTGCATTCAATTTTCTACACTGAATCCTTCACTTTGCAGGTACTTCATAAGCTCAGTTTCTATTTCTTTAACGTCTCCATTACTAATCTCTCTTTCTGCTTTTCCTCTTTGTCTTTTTTTTTTGTATTGTAAAGTTTTCCATGTCTGGATTCCTTTGCCTATATTTCTCTTCAAATATCTTTGGTGCTGCTCTTTTTATATTGGTTAATTTTACTTTCTCCTCTGCATAAATATTACACCATATTAAATCTCTTTTCTTTGCCATGTCCATGTTTCTTCTTCAGATGTCTCCTGATCGTCCTGTTTCTCCTTACTTTGGGCACTCACTCCATCCAGCTGTGATGTAACTTGTGTTAGACCTTCTACACCAAATCCTTCACTTCACAGAAACTCCATATCATCAACTTCTATTTTTTTAAGTTCTGCTTTACTGATCTTCTTTTCTACATTCCATCTTTGGTGATATTAATTGTGAAATTGTTCATATCCGGATGCCTTTGGCTGTATTTCTCTTCAAATATCTTTGGGGCTGCCTTCTTTATATTGATTAATTTGGCTTTCCCCTTTGTATATACTGCACCATATCAACTCTTTCTTTCTTCCCATGTCCATATTTCTTTTTTAAACTTTTCAAATATCTGTAGGTTTTGCTGTTTATATTTTCGCACTTCCTAAAATGCTTCTTTTTCCAAACAGATCAAAGTTTCTTGATCTATATTCAGTTTTTCACAAATCTGTTGTATTAATGAACACAAATTTTCATTTGAAGCTTCTGACAGTTTTTCTTGCGGAAGTATTTTTCTTTCCTCTAATTTCTCTCTTAATCATTTAGTATATCTTGTGTCTGGAAATTCTGGGCTTTTTGCATAATCGTTATAATACATAATTTCTTTCTTATCCTCAGTAGTCCACTCTATCATCTTTATAGCTCTTCTTTGGCCTAATATTTTTGTGATTTTTCTGAACTGCTAGTTTCTTCTACAATGGGGGGGAGGGGGCATCCTCCACCTGGGCCTGGCCTGGCCCCATTGTAGGCATGTTTCCCTATTTTGAGGATTCTACACTGTCATTTTTTTCCAGTCCTGGCACCAGTGCACCTACCAGGATTGGGCACTTTTTTTTATCCTGAGTCTTGTGCACCCAGCTATCTCTTTTCATTTTTGACCTACTTCTGACTATGCTATATGCTATATAAATACAGCATAGATATATATATATATATATATCTATATCTATATATATATATATATATATATATATATATATATATATATATATATATATATATATATATATCAGTGCCACCTTGGTGAGATTTTGTGAAAACAGGGTCCACCTTGCTAAGGTGCTCACCAAGACATGAGGATGAATTCAGTTTCAGCACTACTACTTTCCTTTGTTTGCTGACTTTTCATCTCTCCATTCCGACCCCCCCCCCACACCTATAGGAGATAGATGATGATGATGATGACTGTCATGAAAGAAGATCTGCAACAGTCAGGCATGAGTGTTTAAGAAGGCAGGAGTGTGGCACTGAATCAAGAGAGTTGGCAACAGTTAACATGATACCCCGACCCCATGTAGAAAAATGGGAGAAAGGGGGCTGATGATGATGATGATATATCTGTTTGTTAACTAGGAGGATGAGCTGATCAAAACACTCTTTTCAGTCAGAACTCAGGCCAACATGTAGAAACACATACCTAAATGTAAAATGGTGTTACAGTGAAATAACAGAGTTAGATATGAGACTAGTACACACATTTGCTGTCAGTTTCGTAAGCACAAACTTTTAAGAAAAATATACACATTTGCAGAAAGTACAGTGCACACTAAATTAATTACTATTGAAATATTGAAAATGCAATCTTGGGTTGATTAAAATATTGACCAGAAATGTTGAAATCCATAAACTTGATCAGGCATACATGTCAAAACTGAATGCACCAACATCCGTAGATCAATGTATTCGACATACAGTAGTAGTAGGTAACGTCAGTCACGCAAGCTATGCAGTGTAGTGTAACATACCGTTAGACTGTCAAGTCAACAGCACATGATTTTTAGTATTTTGCAGGGGAGCAAGCCCCCCTTGCACTCCCATGTGGGGGGCTGTGCCCCCAACACCCCCTGCAAGTTATATATACCAACTCTGAGATCGCACTATAAAGAGGAAATGGGTAAATTCCCTGTTCTTCACTGTACCGCGATCTCCAATCACAATACTAAACTCAGACTATTGAATTACTCTGCATATTCAATATTGTGTATTCATTGTAGTCTGGTTCAGTGTTGTGCCCTTTTGAAAAGTGCCTTTCAAACACATGCCATTCAGTCACAGGCACTACAAAATTTCAATTGTAAACCACAATAAATGCATTGTTAAAAGAAGGAGATAGAAAGAAATGTTTGTTCAGTGCAATGAGTAATAGAAAGGATGCTAAATAAACAGATGCTCAGGTTTAATAATTAAATAATAAAGTTCTGGATATAAATCTAGTAACACAGACCCCAGAGACGTATTGGCAACCGTCAAGATATATAGCCCTGTATAGATAGCCTTACTGTATGTTCACAGCCACTTGGATAATGGCTATTTGTGGTTTTTTTTTTCATATGTGCTTGAAGTTAACCCTTTCCCATGGCACTATAACTGAAGTCAGAGACCTTCTTTTGCCGTTTGCATTTTTCTTTTAATTTTAACTGGAGTTATTTAAAATTAGTGTAGGTATTTCTGTAATATTCTCTTACATTTGAAGTAGACAATAAACATGAGTTTTCATTAAACTGATGATATTTAAAGAAAGCTAAAGAACATTTTAAGTAAAATACATTATTAAGGTCCAGAAATCAACAGTAGATAAAGAAAGAAAGCAATCAAAACTGTAAGGATATACACACTATGGTGGAATTTGGCTTGAGCAGTTACATAGCTGGTTGACAATGAAGTGATTCAGAACAGCATGTCTGAACAGTGGAACAGGTGAGAGAATTCAGGTGTTTGAAGGTACTGAGTTCCAGACTGATAGTTATGGTCACATACAGGGACAAAGTTTTCATTTTTTTTCCTTAAGTACACCCCAGTCTCTGCAGGGTAGTACAGGGAACACAAAAAAGATCATAAAACCAGAAATGTTATAGTATATTGTCAAAATAAACATATAAATAAAATTGTATGCAAATGCCACTGAAAACAGTTCATTTTGGATGAACCTATAGCAAATACTACATTAGTGCTTTGAGCTCATAGCAAATAGCCAAGAGACTTTTTCCGACATTGAATAACCCCATTAAAAAATACATTTAAATATGCTGAGCAAATACTAAAAAAACATGTACATCTCTCATGTTTCAGCACTGGATATTAATACATATGTTTTAATGTATTTGTTCCTGTGGTTTTATTTCAGAATTTAAAGGCGTAAATTTAGTTCTTCTGTTTAAATTCATTTGATGAATTTTCCTAATGTGACATTGCATCAGCTTATTTAAAACAACATTCAGTGGTAGTTCCTTACAACTGCCATTTTTTGACATTTGCATTCAGGGAAGTATAGTGAGGTAGGTATGATCCTGCCATGTAATTTGATGGGGTAATGGAAACCTTGGATGTGAGAAGTAGGCAGGAATTGGGGACCAGTAGTTTTACAGGGCTTTGGAGAAAATTAAAGCAACTTGTACTGTTATGGGGGGAATGTGATAAAAATTAAGGTGGTGTGTTCAGTTATGCAGAGAATACTAAAAGAAGCACAACATTGGCAATGATGTATTCACTCATCGGATAAGTTTATAAAATGGCTCCCTAGGTTGTCACGTCTTTGTAGTAACGCCACATTATAAGAAGTACAGATGACAAGGAGTACTACTACACACTCACATTTAAGCAGTGGTGCATTTCACTAGTGACCAGTGTGATCAGGTGTGAGTTCAGGGTACAGGGGAAATCTACGGCATCTGTAGGTTTCAGTAGGAGAAAATGAGTTAACATTTTGTTTGCAACATAAATGAAGAGATTGTTGCTCATATACTTTTTCATAGATCATGAAGGGACCACATACCATTTGTGCATGTTTAGTATGATATTGAGACTGGCACTTTTCAGTATTTCAAGGTTGTTAACTGTTAAACTAACTTAAATTGTTTCTACTAATATGTCCATATTGCAAATAGAGTTCTAATGAGCTTGTAAGCAGATTATTCTTTGATGGCAAACTTTCATTACTTGACTGAAAGCACTGTAACTCTGAATTCAGCCAAGCCAACATTTAATGTACCGGGCTTAAGACTGTCATAATAGTGAAAGACACTCAAAATGTTTTCCAGTAATGTGGGAATTCACGTTCTCTCTCTCAAGCTCTCTCTCTCTCTCTCTCTCTCTCTCTCTCTCTCTCAGAAATCAAGATTACAGTGTTTCAGAGACATTTCATTTAATTCCACCTTAAATCATTGTAGATCTTCCTGATGTGATATAACTGAAAACAGGCCTACTACTTCAGTGGTAGCAATATAATGCTATCAATTTAATATTCTTATTCGAGGTTACCTAGGAAAGCCCAAAAGTTCCTTATCATGTAGGGGAACTTCATATAAAATTGTTTGACTTTTCTGTCAATATAAAATGGCTAAGGAAAGAGTACTTAGTCCAGCAGTAACAGCTATTGGTGTCCAGGATGAAGTTGGCAAATTCATATTTGTATTGGGAATACTGAATATTACTGGCACAATGGACTCCTCTGCTCTGAGAAAATTTTATACTTCACAGAAAATACTTTGATGAGTTAATAAATCATATAGCATAGTGTCTATTTTCTACATATAACATTAATCACATTTTAGATAGCCATTCTACATTCAGTGTGTTATACAGCAATTGAAACATTGCACATAACTAATAAATAGCACTCACCAAAACTAAACCTCCACCCTTGTCCACTTTTATCATCCTTATTTCTTAGCTGTTAATCGACTCATTTATAGGTTCATAGCTGTGTACTAGGCTAATGGCCCTGGAACCTTTACAAGCCTATCCCATAGGACTACACTGGCATCATGCCACCCAACATTACTGCCCAGTGCCTCTGTCGAGTAGAGCCACTGGAGTGATCCCCGGGGTGAATTTTCTATTTCCCATCCACTCATCAACATTTCTGTTGAAGAGGGTCAGTGAGGTGTTCTGCTTGACATGTATGGGAAGTCTATTCCATAGCATGGTCAGTCTCTGGGTTATGAACCTGTCCCTCCAGCATGTTCTGTTGATTGTGGTAATGAGGTTGAGGTCTCTGGAACATGTTGTCTGGAGGGAATTAGGATTTCTTTAGATGTAGCATTTCTAACAGAGCTGGGTAAGACATGGCTTTGTAAGTCAAGCAGAGATCACCTCTACGTAGGCGATATGAGACAGAGAATAGTGTGAGTTTTTTTACTCTGTCCATATAGGACAAGTGTTTAAGGCCTAGGATCATCTTTGTGAGGTACGTTTTGTGGCCTCTCCAGTTGTTGCAGGTGTCTAGTGAGGTACATGCCAAATGGGGCATTGTACTTGATGACTGGCCTAATGAGGGAAGAGTAGAGGGACACAATGACCTCTTTCTTCCTGGATGCAAAACCCTTAGTAATGAGATGTGCCACACAGAAGGACTTTCTGACCACAGTGGCAATGTGGTGGTCAAAACAGAAGTTGCTGTCAACCTGTGTTCCCAAATCTCTTGTAACGTCTTCTGTATTCAGTGGACTACCATCAATGTGGTAATTCATGGGAAATTAGTTTTTCCCAAAGGGGATGACGACACATTTGCCATTGAGTTTAAGGTCATGGTTCTGACACCAGTCGTTGATCTCAGTAAGGCCTTTCTGTAGGATGTCAACATCAATTGGTGAGTTAATAATAGCTCCCAACTTGCAATTGTCTGTGAACTTTGTCAGCCTGAGTCCCTTTGTGTTGGCCTGGACTTTGGAGAAGTAGATCCCAAACAGGAGAGGACCCAGGACCGAACCCTGTGAGACTCAATTAGTGACTGGTCAGCAGTCTGACTTGGAGTCAACTACTTTCACACTGTGGGTTCCATCTGTGAGCCAGTTTGCAACCCACCTAGTGATATAGGATTTTTTTCTATGATTCCTGAATGTAGAATGGTATCACAGGCCTTGGCCAGATGAAGGTAGGCTGTATGAACCACCTTGCCCTCATCCACATCTCTGGTGACTGACACAAAGAAGTCAACTAAGTTGAGCAGGCATGATCTACCTTTCACAAAACCAAAACTGTGTGGGATCCAGACTTTGGGGATTCCCTATATCCTTATTTATTAGGTCCATGATGATGCATTCCATAGCTTTACATATCAAACTCATCAGGCTAATGGGGTGATAGTTCCCAGTGTCTGTAGTCACTCCTCCTTTTTGGAGAGGGATGACTGTAGCAGTGCACCATTCGGTAGGGACAAAGCTTGAGGTGAGGCTGTGATTGAATAGGGCACACAGGTGAGGAGCCAGTTCACTCTGTAGTTCATGTAGAACACAGCCAGGGATATTGTCAGGTCCCATAGAAGCTGTATTATTGGCCTTGGACAGTGTTGTTTTAACCTGTGAAGCAGTAATACTGGGTGCCTGGCAATCTACTGGTATTGTGCTTGGTCCTTGGGGGGGGGGGGGTAAAGTTGGCAGTGAATCTGTCAGTCAGTATATTGGCAATATCTATTGGCTCGGTATAGGAGGTACCATTGTGCAGTAGCTCTGAGCAAATCTGGGTATTGCCGTGGAGATTCTTTACATAACTATAGAAGGCCTTGTGGTTGTCTTTGCTATCTGTTGCAATTCTGTTTTCATAGCTAGCTTTAGAGGATTTGATGAGGGATCTCAACTTTTTGTTAAGGCTGATAAGGGAGTTTTTCCAGTCTTGGGACTTCACCTTATTCCGCATCAGTTTCTTCCTTCTCTTGTGGAGTTTGTTTATGGCAGGGGACTGCCAGATTGGCTTCCTTTTTTTGGAGGAGAGCATCTTGGTTCTATTAGTGAGATCCATGCACTTGTGTACGTGTTCATATAGTGCATCGGTGTATGATTCAGCGGTCATGCAACTGTTCTCCATTTGCATGGGTGCCATAAAGTTAGCCACCTCTGTTTTTAGGAGCCCAAAATTAGCTTTGTATTTCATTCTTCTAGAGTTAAAGTTGTATTATATACACCATTTTTTTTTAATTTGTTAAAATTCCTTATGCCCCATTCACATAATTTTTCAAACACTCCAACAGCAGGATGAAGAGGGAGATTGTAAATACTTGGTTTTGACTCAAATAGCCTCTGTAACCGCATTTGCATTGTGTTGATCAGACACAACAGAAACATTCATCTTCCTGGTGAACATTTGTAACTCTTAAATAATATTAGTTAAATGAATAGCATTAATGGGCAGAAAAGTGAACCCTATTTAAAAAAGATCAAAGTGCGTTTCCATTAAAACACATTCAGTGTAATTAAATGCAATGAAGTCATTCCTCGAAACTGTAATATCGCCATGCTGCTGTGTATTAGTCGGGCTCAACATCTCTGTGTTCTGCTGGTGCTTCTCCCTCTCCCTCACAAGGTGTTGGTGGAGATTCAGATTATTAGACATCCTTCCAAATCACTGCTGCAGTATTCTAAAGGGATTACCTGCCAAGGATAGGCCAGCTTCCTAGCAGTTATGCAAAGCTTTAGGATTTTATAGATGTTGTATGCACCATTATGCTCCCTGCTCAAAGTGCATGACATAAAGGTGACATACGGATGAAGATACCTCAGAACTTCTTTACTGCCCAGCCGAACGCCATCCCTGATCATCAGGCTGAATGCTCTTTTTTCTGTGCTGGTTAACAAGTCATGTTTCAGATAAGTGCCCCATTGGGGTTTCTTCTTAAAATTTCTTCTTTTTAGATTTGTGAGTTTACGTGTCATCCATAAAGGGAAAGATGTCAGTATGTGAAGCAGATTCTCCATAAGGATCATCATGGGCAGAGTCTCTTCTGTTTGGGTGCTTTTTATGACCATATGTGGTGTTCTGTCTGCCAAGCATTTGTGCCTAAGACCCTACATAGTCATCCCTCCTCTTTGCCCATTTACCTGGAAAATCAACATCTTAAATTATTGGTGCAGGGTGCTATGCTGGAATCTTCCCATCCTGAAGGTCAGCTGCCTACCAAGAAAAAGGCTAAGAAACTTAGGTCTTATTTGGCTGCTCTCATGCCTCCACTAGATCTCTCTTGAGGCTGGTGAATGCTCAGAGGATCGTCCATTTGTTGCATTGGATTCCAATGTCACATCCCTATTGCAGGACGGCATGTATCCGACATCTCGTATGTCCTCAAAAGTTCTTCAAATATCCACTCTGGATATTGAGGGGGAAGCTAGGCTGATTATTTCAGAGGTAACAAGGGTGTTAACACAGATGCTTGTTGAGGACGAGATCCCTACTACATTGTTTGAGTGTAGGCAAGGGTATACACCACCTAGGGTGTTTAGGTCAGACGTCCAAAAGAGAAAAAGCAAAAAACCAAGCATGTTTCCCTAGGCGAATGGCAGGATTTTAGCCAAGGGTTATTTAGTGCACTGATAGCCTTAAAGCCTCCCCAAAGGGTTTCTGTCCCTGCTCACCCCTTCTCTTCTACCCTACTCAAGAAGCCCAGAGAGCAGGATTCCACTAAAGAGGAGTTAGATTCTTAGAAAGCATCTCTGGCATATTCCTCTCAGATCATTTCTCCCTTGGATTATGGCTCAGAGGAGGAAGATTCTATTAGCCCAGACTCTACCTTTGAGTAACACTCCTTTGGGGGTACTAGTTCTTGTATGATGGAGTATTTTAATTGGGACTGCTCTCGGGTTTCTGACATTCAAAGCAGGAGGAGCTTCTCCACATGGAGTCCCCTAAGCCCTCTCCACACATCCAGACTCAGCTGCTCTTCTAGATATCTTTTGAGCAGACTCTGTGGCCCTGGATTCTCAACCTCCAACCTCTAAGAAACCAGACAGATTTTACAAGGTGCCTAATAAGTGTAAGTTCCTTTACACATGTCCTTCTCCTTATCCCGTAGTGTCTGTCTCTTCTGACAAACTCTCTAAACTTTTACTTTCTACTAAACTACTTCCTTCAGACAAGGAAAGTAGAGCTATGGAATGGCTGGGCAAGAAGGTATATACTGCTGCCACCTTGGCCTTTTGGACTATTAATTACCAGACCCGTATGACCAAGTATGCTTTCGCCATTCTTTCTCAGGCTTCTCAGACTATCTCAGACCTTCCTAATTCTGAAGGGGAAGCCTTGGCCCTCTCTTTACTAGGTTCTGCTTTTCAAGTAGCTCACCACTCTATTAAATGTAGTTATGATGCAGATGAGGCCTCCTCTAGGGCTGCTACTTTTGGTTCTGTTTTGAGACATTACACTTGGCTTTATCTCCATCCTTTGCCTGATGATATTAAGACTAAACTGTTGGATGCTGTTCTTGATAATAAAAATCTGTTTGGTTCTGCAACTGCTGAGTTCTTTAAGTCTCTTCAGGATAAAGGTAAAGCCTTGCATGAATTAAAGCATATTTGTGTGTCTCCTAAGAAAGGTTCTAGGTGGGTTTCTCCTGCTAAGTCTCCTCAGACTTCTACTTCTCAGAAAACTCCAAGCCAGGTCCTAACTGTCTGCTACCCCTTTTCTTAAGTCAGGTTCCCTTATCCCTTTATCTTTCCATTTCTCTTCCCAATTGGTCAAGGATCACTGAAGACTCTTGGTTTCTGCCTGTCATTCGTCAGAGATACTTCATGGCATGGAAATTCCTTTCTCTTTTTCTGGGCATTCCTCAGCCTCCTCAAGAGCAGCATCATTTCTTCCCAGAACTGCTTCAGGGCCTTTTGGCACATGGCATGATTCGGGCTGTGCCCCTTTCCCAGGACGGGAAGGGGTTTTATTCCAGAATGTTTCTGATTCCCAAGAAAGAAGGCACCTGGAGGCCCATTCATGACTTTTCTCTATTCAGCACCTTTCCGATGGTCCCTTCCTTTCAAATGTTATCCCTTCAGACGCTGTTTCCTTTTCTTCTTCCCCATGCTTTCCAAGTCTCCCTGGATCTCAAGGATGCTTATCTTCACATCCCAATTAATTCCCTTTTCTGTAAGTTTTGCTTCCTTTGTTCCTTTCTTGCACTTTCAGTTCTCTGTTTTGCCCTTTGGCCTTTCTACTGCTCCAAAGCTTTTCATCAAATGCTTCACTCCTGTGATTGCTTTTTGCAGAATAAGCAGGGCTCAAATATTTCCTTGTCTTGATGACCTGCTCATTCAGGCTTCCTCCCACAGAGACCTTGCTTCAGGACCTCCACTATACTGTTTGACTCTTACAAAGCATGGGGTTTACAATAAATTCCAGAAATCAGTCCTGGCTCCTTCTTAGGATCATGTGTCTCTTGGTTGCAGGCTCTGGACCATCCCTATGCTGGCTTCCATGCATCCTTACAAGGCTCTTTTCTGCTCACCTTTTTTCAATGCCTTCTTTCTCAGGTTTCAGTTACATTCAACTCAGGGCGCAAAGATTCATGGCTTCCACCATTCCTATGTTACCTCTAGCCAAGCTTCAAACGAGAAAACTACAGGGGTTCCTAAAGTCAGTATGGCTCCAACACTGTCACCCTCTAGATTTTTTAGTCCCTCTTCTTCCATGCTTCAAGCTCATGCTTCAGTGATGGATTAATCAGCTATCTCTCAACTCAGAATGTCCTTTTCAGCCCCCAGTCCCCTCTCAGGAACTTTTCACAAATGCCTCAGACATGTGGTGGGGAGCCTCTTTTGGTTCCTTTAAGGTCCAGAGTCTCTGGCCCTCTCATCAGAGGTCAGACCACATCAACATCCAGGAGATGAGAGCTCTCCTTGTGCCCTTCAGACCTTTAATACCCTCTTTCTTCTGGGGCATCTCAGAATCTTCACAGACAATACCACAGTGATGTGGTACATCAAAAATCAAAGGAGGGAGGTGAATCTTACCTTCTTTGCAGACTAGCTTTTCAAGTTTGTGATCTAGTTGTCCAGTATCAAGTTCAAGCTTCAAGCTGTATACATTCTTCAGAGCAAAATATAGTGACAGACTCACTGAGCAAGTCCAAAATACAAGCTTCCAAATGGATGTTTCACAGAGCTGTGTTACTGGATATTGTCTTATCAGTGGGTGCTCCTCAAATAGATCTTTTTGCCTCCCCTTTGAGCAGACAACTTCTTCTTTTTTGCATGAGAGTCCCAAGTCCTCTGGCCTGCAAGATGGATGCCCCTTTTCTTTTAATGTGATACTTCTCTATGCCTTCCCTCCCCTTTCTCTGATTCCAAATTTCCTGCTCAAGATAGAGCAGGTCCCCACCCCCCAAAAAAATGTTGTTGATGACTCCCCTTTGGCCCAGACACCATTGTTTCCCCCTTCTTCTGCACCTAGCTAAGGGCAATCAACACAAGTGACCTTACAGGCTAGACATACTCACACAAGACAAGGGGTCTCTGATCCAGCCTCACTTGTCTACTCTTCAACTGACATTGTGGGTGATAGCGTTTTGATGCCTTTTAGGCACATTTTTTTTCTGAAGATGTGCTTAGGGTTCTGCAGGAGGCCAGGAAACCCATTACCAGGAAATCCTATATATTCAAGTGGAAGAGGTTTTCTGTTTGATGTCTTGTTTGTAACCAGGATACACCTTCTGTGGAGATCCCTATGATTCTGAATTATTTGTGTGAATTGCTCCATGCTGAGTTGGTATATTCTTCTGTAAAGCTCACCTCTTAACTATTTCTGCTTGTCTGCCATTAACTCCTCCTCCTCCTCTAGCCTCTAGATTTGATATCAAACAATTTCTTAAAGGCACCCTTCATATCAGACCTCCAGGAAGCATATTCTATCTTTCTGCACCATAGTTTTGTACTTGAAAAATTGACTCAGGCTGTTTTTGAGCCTGCAGCTTCAGCTTACTTACAGCATTGTACACAGAAGACTGTGTTTCTTTTGATCCTTTCTTCAGCTATGAGATCATCTGAACTCCAGCTTCCTTTTTTTCCTAGTTTTTCATAGGGATAGGGTGTCTCTTTGTACTAAGCCTTCTTTTATGCCGAAGATAGTTAACAAATTGCCTGTTAATCAGTTTATTAATTTGCCCTCCTTTTTTCCTTCTCTGCAGTTTGTTAGTGATATGGTTCTTCACACCTTGGATTTGCATAGGCAGCTTAGATATTATTATGATAACACTAAGGCCATTTGCAGGTCTGAGCAACTTTTTTATTTCCTTTCATCCCAGATTTCTAGGTTTGGCTGTTTTTCAGCAAACCATTTCCTTTTGGACATCTAAGGCCATTTCTTTTTTGTTACTCCTTTCATGGGAAAAGCTTCAATTTCTTTAAAGGCTAATTCTATAAGGGATGAGGCTTCCTCTGGTGATTTTTCCAAAGGAATGGATAACAATTCCATCCATGAGGCTGCTATTTGGGCCTCTGTCCAAACCTTTACTAAGCATTAGAAATTGGATGTTCTTTCCAGAGCAAGAGCTGGCTTTGTCAAAACCAAGAAGATGTTGGTTCAAGGATAAGAGATTTCTAATATCCAGATTAATGAGATCTGAGGTAATATGTTCCCCAGCTTTACTTACAAGCCTAGGGAGACTAATGGGTCTATAGTTGCCATGGACTGTGGTTTGGTTACTCTTGTATAGTGGCATTACACTGTTTGCTTTCAAGGCTTCAGTGTGGACAGGGTTACATTAAGAAGGTTAAATATCGAATCAGATAGACCATATTTGGTATGCTTGGTACTCATAACCACAGAGGTCCTGTGAAGTTATTTAAACTAATGAAGAAGGTCTTCTTAACTCTTGAGTGGACCAAGAGGTGCTGTTCCATAAATAATTATAGGAGGTGGCTGGGACTGTGGAATGCAAAATTTACACTACATTTGTTATTATTTTTGGTATAGGTGTCTATTTTAAGTTCATATATAGCTCTGAGATTCCCAATGGAATCATTAACCATTTGCTAGTTTAATTAAATGTGCTCTTAAGGCAGTACAGTAAGGGTAGGCTTGAATGAGACAGTTGCATTGGATACAAGCTGAACTTAGATACTCTACCAAGAGGGACATGCAAAATGATATGACTGATCGTATTATGCATGTATCTGAGGAAGGAAAAGCATTAGTCATAGGATCACAAGATCATAGGAAGTTACTAGGTTATTGACCCTCAAGGCCCTGACAAGCCTAGCCAAGAATTTAGCCCATTTTCTAACAAGTTAGCACCCTATGCCACTGTCCAGCAGGGCCACAGGTGGAATCCCAGGGGTGTATTTTTTTGTTCCCCATCCAGTTATCCAAGCTGACCTTAAAAAGGGTTAATGAGGTACACTGTTTGATGTGGAGAGGGAGTCTAATCCTCAAAAGGGGGAGTCTCTGGGACACAAATCTGTCCCTCCAAATAGTCCTACTGGTGTCACAGACAAGGTTGAGGTCAGTTGTATGGGTTACTTGAGTGGAGCTTGACTTGTGGATATGCAACAATCTCATCAGGCCTGGGTCTGAGATTGCTTTGTATGCCAAACAATTCTCCTGGTGAGGAACCTCTGTGGTCTCTCCAGCTGGTGCATGCATTTTGTGAGTTACATGCCAAAAGGGGCATTGTACTCAAAAACAGGGCCTTATAAGGGAAGAATACATGGATGTTATGACCACCTTTTTCCTGGATGAGATACCCTTACTAATGAGGTGAGCCGAGTAGAAAGCTTTCTGTACAATGGTGGCAATATAGTGGTCAAAAGTCAGTTTGCTTTCAACCTAGGTGCCCAAGTCCATCACGACTGATTGCATGCTTAGGACCTTATTATCAATGTGATAATTTGTGGGGACATCACTCTCATAGGTTCATAGGTAGGTACTAGTCTATTGGCCCTAGGGCCTATATAAGCCTAGCCAAAAAGGTACCCTGGCTTTCACCACCCTCGAAAATTATTTTCCTCTGCTCCTGTCGAGCAGAGCCACAGAGGTGATCCCCAGGGTGAATTTCCTATTTCCCATCCAATTATCAAGATTTTTCTTGAAAAGTGCTAATGAGGAGCTTTGTTTGATATAGATAGGTAGTTTGTTCCAGAGTATGGGAAGTCTCTGGGACAGGAATCTATCCCTCCGGCATGTTCTGTTTATTGTACTGACAAGGTTTAGGTCCCTAGAGTGTGTAGTTTGGAGGGATTGGGATTTCTTTAAGTGGAGCATGTCCAACAGCTCTGGGTTTGACATAGCTTGATATGTTAGGCAGAGATCGCCTCTGAGTAGGCAATATGCGACAGAGTAAAGCTGGAGTTTTTTTGAGAAAGTCTGCAGTCTGTTTGAGGCCAGTAATCCTCTTTGTGAGGTATTTCTGTGGCCTTTCCAGTTGTTGTAGATGTCTTTTGAGGTACATACCAAAAGGGGCATTGTACTCTATAATGGGTCTAATGAGTGATGAGTAGAGGGCAACGATGACCTAACAATAACAATAACAATAAGTTAGCAATGAACCTATCTGCCAGGATGTTGGCAATATCAGTTGGTTCTGAATATTTAGTGCCATTGTGCTGTAACTCAAAGCAGATCTGAGTGTTACCATTGAGATTCTTGACATAGCTATAGAATGCTTTGTGGTTGTCTTTAGAATCAGTGGAGATTTTGTTTTCGTAACTAGCTTTGGAGGATTTTATGAGAGATCTCAGCTTCTTACTGAGGCTGTCCAGGGAGTTCCTCCAATCATGGGATTTTACTCTTTTTTTGCAACAGTTTCTTTCTTCTGTTGTAGAGTTTGCTTATGGCAGGGGACCAACAGATTGGTTTCCTTTTTTGAAGGCTAGCATATTGGTTCTGTTAGGGATAGCATGATCCATGCACTTGTGTAAGTGCTTATAAAGTGCATTTGTGTAGGATTCAGCACTTGTACCTCTATTGTCCATCTGCATGGGTGTCACGAAGTTTGCTACTTGTGTCTTAAGATGCGTGAAGTTGGCTTTGGAGAAATTTTTTATGGTGGTTTCCCTAATGGGGGGTGGGGACAGGTTGTGGATGTCTAGGGTGATTAGCTTGTGGTCGGATCTGACCAACGAGGAATTGACCTCTGGTGTGGAACACCAGTCGCCCTTGTTGATAATGACATGGTCTAGGTTATTGGTGCCCCTGGCTGGGGTGTGTATAAGTTGATCCAATGCATTGGATTTTATGAATTCCAGAAAACATTGAACAAAAGAGGTGGTACATGAGTAGCTTTCCCAGTTAATGGTGGGGTAGTTGAAATCGCCCATTATTAGGGTGTTGGATTGTACCCTAATATATTCCAGTGTATCAAGAAATGAAGAGTGGGAATCCTTGGGCATGGTGGGGGATCTGCAGCAAGTTGCAATTTGGATTGTGGTCCTGCCCAGAGTTAGTTGCACTTGGATAATCTCGGATGCATTATGGATCTAGCCTGAGCAACTAGCCTGGAGGTGTGGATATCCTTAATGAAAATGGACACGCCTCTGCCTTTAGTGTTTGGGTCTAGGATAGGTGGCCAAAAGGTGAGGTATGAATTATAGCGTGGTAATGCCGGGGTACTCTCTGGAGCCTTCAACCAGGCCTCTGTCACTGCACAGATGTCGATGTTCTCCATTTTAAGGAGTGCCTCGAGTGAATGCATTTTGAGGTTTAGACTTCTAGCATTGAGTAGCATTACCCTCAGATTTTGCTTGCTTGTACCTGTTAAGGTGGTGAATTTGTCATTTGAACCTTGCCTAAAAAAGGCACTATAGGGGTGGCAAGAGCCTTAGCCAGTATCTGGAATCCCAAGGGTGACATGTGCAGGCCATCTCTGGCAAAGCATTGTGGTCTGTTGATCATGTCATCCCAGGCAGACAGATACTGGATCCCCTTAGAATGACACCAGAAGCTTAGCCAATTGTTGAAGTCATTCATTTCGTCCTTGTACTGTGGGATCATTTTGGGTGATGCTACTCAGGGCTAGGGTCATACCTGCCTGGGCTACAAGATCGGAGAGCTCCTCCATGTCTCTTTTCATGTAGTCCAGGGAGGTAGGTCTCAGGTCATTCACACCAACATGAACAATGACAGAGTCATATGTGTACTTGTTGTGGAGTGACCTGAGCACTTGCGTTATGTGGTGGATCCTGGTACATGACAGGCAGCTGACAGTAACTTTCTCTTTGTTTAGCCTGGTGAGTGGAATATCAGTGTGCCTGACTATAGAGTCTCCTATGACTAGAGTGTTGGGTATGTTGCTATGCCTTATGGGCTGTGGTTGATAGGCACACTGAATTTGTGGGTTATTTGTCATTTGGGTTGTATGGGGGGTGGAGATTGCTTGCATTTCTGATTTGGAGGTCTCTGTTGCTTGAGCATGAATGTAGGTGTGTGTTTCATGTTTCTATGTGTGTGTTTTGGTGGTGGAAGTTTTGAAGGACTATGTTATGAGTGTGGTGTGGTACAAGTGTTTACCTTCTCCTCTTGACTGTCTAGTCCAGTCTTAGGTGAAGAGAGCTTTGCTTCCAGTTTGGCTATATAAGTGCATCTCTCACAGGCTGTAGTGTTGGGTGGTAGGAGGAGAGGGTTGTCTCTGTACATGAGGCAATTACTGCATTGCCCCAAGATACCCAGATTCATCAGGTAGACAGGAGAAAATACCGGGAGATGACCCTTAGACATGCCTGGATAGGTGCTTATTTTTTAAGTACTAAAAACTGTTTTCCTCTAGACAAGTGAGGAAAGTTGAGTGCTGTAGTAATTTTTAGCTTATTTAGTGCTTACAAGTTCTGAACAAGTGCTGATCTCAAAAAAAAAAACAGATTTTAGTGCTAAAACTAAAAACTGGCTCATTCTAAGGGAACATTTAAAGAGCAGACTTTATGGTGCCGGGAATAGTTTAACCCTAGCTAAGCGGTGATGCATTTTTTAGCATTCAGTTTGAGGCCATGTTTCTGGCATCAGTCATTTGTTTTGTTGAGACCCTCTTGGAGGATGCCCACATCATTAGGGGAATTTATGACAGCACCCAGCTTGCAGTTATCTGCAAACTTGGTCAGCCATATCCCACTGGTTTTGGCCCTCACCTCAGAAAAGTATATCCCAAACAGCAGAGGCCCCAAGACTGATCCCTAGGGTACACCACTCATTACAGGTCTACTGCTTGAGGTGGCATCCCCTATTTTGACTAGGTGGGTTCTATCAGTGAGCCAGTTTGCTACCCATCTGGTAACATATGGATTAATACCTAATTGAGAGAGTTTATCTATTATACCTGAGTGGGGACTAGTAGCAAAGGTAGGTCAAGGTAGGCTGTGTGCACCTTCTTTCCCTCATCCATGGCCTTGGTGACTGTCTCAAAGAAGTTTACCATATTTAACAGGTATGACCTCCCCTTGATGAAAACAAGCTGTGTAGGATCAAGTGTCTGGAAGTTGCCAATTTCTTTTTTTAGTGAAATTCTTGATAAACCACTCCATGGCCTTGCAGATCAGGCTAGTTAGGCTGATGGGTCTATAATTTCCTGGATCGATGGATGCTCCACATTTGTGCAAAGGGATGACAGTGGCTGTCCTCCACTTGGCTGGGACAATGCCGGTACTCAGGCTTTGGTTGAATAGGGTGCCTAATGGTTATTGCAAGTTCTTGCCTGAGTTCATGTAGAATGCAGCCTGGGATGTTATTGGGTCCTATGGAGGCTGTATTTCTTGCCTTTGAGAGGGCAGTGATAACTTGCTCCATCGAGATAAGGGGAGGGGGAGGCAGGTACTGGGGATGTCCAGTTTTACTGATGGGGGGGACAGAGGGGTGAAGTTTTCACTGAACCTGTCTGCCAGCAGGCTGGCTATATCTACAGCATTTGTGTATGTGGTGTTCTTTACCACCAGTTCTCAACAGATCTGGGTGCTTCCTTTGAGATTGTGGACATATGTAAAGAAGGCCTTATGATTGTCTCTAGTAGATGTGGCCAATTTGGACTCAGAAGTTTGCTTTGGCAGATTTCACTAGTGCTCTTATTTGATTGTTCAGGCTAAGGAGACATTGCTTCCAATCAGGCAATTACTATTCTTGGTCCTGGACAGTATTTTTTTTCAATTTATTATAGAGTTTATTTATTGCAGATGTCCACCAGACAGGTTTACTCTTTCTTGAGGAGGAGGATTTCATCCTGTCGGGTATTCCTGATTCCATGCAGCTATATAAATGCTCATATAGTATTTTATGTAGGTTTGGACATATGTGCCAGTTCCTATGAAAGGGGGCACTAGAACCATAGAGCGAGGGAGCACCCCCACACACACTTTTACAAGACCATCTTGTCTTGTCTAGCCCTGGTGGCAGCTTCAACAAAAGAACAAAACAAAACTCTGGAGGTACAGCTTGACTTAAAGAGAGCATGTGTGTGTGTGTGTGTGTGTGTGTGTGTGTGTGTGTGTGTGTGTGTATAAAATGTCCCAGTTAAGTATAGCTGGTGGTTAGTCTTACCCAGGCTCAAACCCTGTACTTTAGGTACAGCGACCAAGAGGTGGAATTCTCTACCCATACCACCACTTGTGATTCAAGGAGTTGAGTGAGCATTTTACAAAAGGCTGAGAGCTTCAGGGAAAGAGAAGTTTAGTGCATCTTATGCCAAGTCTGCTTGCATTGTTAGTATCACAATAGGTACTATATTTGCTCTTGATGCAGAAGGCTGTAGGTTCTACTCCCACAGTATGCAGATGGATTGCTGATACTGTACTGTGTTGTACTTTAAAGAGAGTGGATGCTGCAGTCCTGTGAATGTCCTCCTCTGGAGGAGTTACCCAGTAGCTATGAACCTGTTATCTGCTTGCCATCCATTCCCTATTGCAATATTACTAGCTTATAATTTTTTTTAATGTAACATAGGCAATTTATTCTTCAAGGGCGACAGGCACTTTATTTGTAGATGAAACAATGAAATATAAAGTTGTTTGCTACCAGTAACTTCTTCATTAGTTACAGATCCCTTTAATGTGGAATTATTTAGATGACTTTAGTTCTGCAGAGATTTTGCATATTTAATGATATTGGTGGATTGTAATGACAGAAGTTTAAGTGGCCTCTTATAGTTGAAATTTTCTGAAATTGGAAGTTTTGTCATTATTGGTTCATACATTTTGTTTCATTTCTTACTGGAAGACTGTTCAAAACTACAAATTTAGAACACATTCTAACAAGTGGTGCTGTATTATACAAGGAATATAATTTAATACAATCAGGAACCAAATAATGCATCATGTATGCATGGCCCTAAAAATGGGTAAGGAGCCTATGGTATGAAAACAACCCAGAGGTAAGCTTAGTCCTCCACTGGCCAGATGCAAAATGAATGTGGATTTTCATGCCCTTTCAATGAATGTGAGCTTCAAGGGAAGAGAAGTTGACTGTTCATGCTAATTTTGTTTTCCTTGCGAGACTGTATTGTTTGTTTAGCAAATGGCTTAGTGCTTGCGCTATTTTATTTCAGTTTCTGTTCTCATTGTAGAAGTAAATAAGAAAACAGTATGCATGCTGAGAGGTTTGAACAGTGTTTATGATAACTGAGTAGAAATAGCCAAATAATAGAACACTGGAGTGGCTGGGTAGGGGGCTGCTGCTGGAGCAGTAGGGGTTACAGAATATCCACTCAAGTAAAACAAAGCTCATCCCTGTCATTATTCAAATGCAACTTGGATCTAAGGATGGGTAATAGAAAATGTACTGCAGGATTGCCCCTCATGCCACTAATGGATAGAGGTAGTTCTTAAATGCTGCATCCCTTACATGGGTCCCCTCAAATTATCTGTGGTATGATCACAGTTATTCTCACTAGGGCTAATGTACAATTATCAGCCATGGGATAGGTAAGACCAATCAGGAAATGTTAATTCAAACACCAAAAGGAAAATTGGCTAAGCTTAAAATTTCCTTTAAGTGAATCTATGATGTGGTAGTAAATAGTTTTAAAAAATTGTATTTTTTAGATCACTAAGTGCCTCTCTCACCCTCTGCCCCTCCAGCCTTTGACAGCTTCTGGCCCCTATGGGATGGGGACTGTGAAGCTGTTTATGCCTTCCCTCAGGAGGTTGTAATCAGCTTTGGAGAATTTTTTTTTGTTTCACCCTAGCTGGTGGGTGGGGGGGGGGGGGTCGGGGGAGATGGTGACTTTGAAAGTGACAGCTTTGTGGTCAGATCTTACCAGGAATGATGACACTGTAGGGATTCTATAGTGGTTATTCGTGTTTGTTAATACCAAGTCCAAGATATTTTCACCTTTTGTGGGGGTGTCGATCAACTGGTCCAAGGCATTTGCATTGACAAAATCAAGGAATCTCTAGGCATTTGTGTTTTGGCATGAGTATTTCTTCCAGTCTATGGTTGGATATTTAAAGTCACACAGAATCAGAGTAAAGGGATGAATCCTGATAGATTCAAAGAGGTCCAGATAGGTTCAGTGGGCATCTTGAGTCAAAGTTGGAGGCCTATAGCTAGCTATGATTTGAACATGGGTCTTGTCAATTGTTAAGTGCACTTGGAGTGTTTTCTGTGCATCATACTGTTTGACCAGCCTGGAGGTATGTATGTCTTTTATATATATTGCAACTCCACCTCCTTTTGCTTTGCTGCCCACAGTTTGGGGTTTGAATGTACGATAGTATGAGTAAACAGGTATGGCTGGGGTGCTCTCTGCAGCTCTGTATCCAGTTTCTGTGACTGCACAAATGTCAGCATCTTCTAAGTTTGAGAATACTTGCAATGAGTGGAATTTTATGTTTAGACTCCTAGCATTAAGCAGCATGACCTTTAATTTACGTTTTGATGAAATTCTCATGTTGGTAGTTTTGACCTCATGGCACTGCCTAAAAAAGGCAGTATGGGGGAGGCAAGGGTCTTTGCCAGGATCCTGAAGCCCAAGGGAGACATATGCAGGACATCTCTGCAAAGCATTGTGGTTTGAAAATCATGTCATCCCAGGCTGTCAGGTACTGGATCTCCTTGAGATGACACCAGAAACTAAGATAATTGTTAAAGTCAATCATTTTCTGTTTGTACTGAGGCATTTTTCTGGGTGACGGTAGAATGCTGCTTAAGGCTAGGGACATACCTGCATGGGACACTTATTCAGCAAGCTCAATCATGTCTTTTTTTATATAGCCCAGGGAGAGGCATCTCAAGTCATTCATGCCAACATGGACTAAGACAGAGTCATAACAGCACCTGTTGAGAGACTTGAGTGCATGAGTGGTATGGCAGATTATGGTGCTTAACAAACAACTAACCATAACCCCTTTTCCAGCCTGGTGAGGGGCACATCTGTGTGTCTCACAATTGTGTCTCCTATGACTAATATGTTGGGTTTATGTTTAGGCCTTAGTGGCTGTGAGATGCAGGTGAGGGGACTGTATGTGGTGTGTGGTGCGGTGGGCAGTGAAGTTCGCATGTGTTTTTGCCTTGGAGTCTCTTTTGTTTGGGTATGTTTTTGTTGATGACCTCTGCATATGTTGGGGTGTGTTTTATAGGGGTGGGTGGTATGTGACGTGTGCTGTTTGTATTGACAACCTTCACTAGGTGCTTGATGTAATTGTATCTCTCACAAATTGTGTTCCTAAGTGGTAGTAGTAGATGGTTGTCCATGTACATGAGGCAGTTACGACACTGTCTCAGGATGCCCATATCAACTAGACTGGGAGGAGAAAACATAGGAAAGTCTCCATCCATATTTGCCAGAAACTGAGGGAGAGAGGCCAGAGAGAACTAAGAGAGTAAAGGCAGGAAGGTCTAAGAGTAGTACTACTAGGTAATCACACTACTAAGGGAAAACTTGTAGCTGGAATACCTCAAAAAGGGTTAAAAAACATGCAGCTGAAGCTCTGGATACAGCAAATGAGTATCTAGACTATGCTACTCAATTTAAGGTTAAGAACACAGTAAAAAACTCACAAAGAAACACAGATTAACCACTTACATTCAAAAGAACAGAACTCACAGTATGAAAAATTGGGTTCCTATCAGCATTTCAAATGTTGAAAACGCCAAATTTAATTTCATCGAACTGAAATGTTCGAAATCTCAGAAGATCGAACTGATGGAACATTGATTTCTTTCCCAGGGAAAGGTGCAGTCTCGGAGTTGGTATATTTAAGTAGGGGGGGTGTGGGGGGCACAACCCCTCCACATTGGGTGTTGTCAGTGGTGAAGCCCCCCCACTTCTGTTATTGTTTAAAGTATTACATTTTTTTTTTTTGCACGGAACACCAATTTCTTTCCCTGGGAAAGAAATCGGTGTTCCGTCAGTTTGCTCTTTTTAAATTTCGAACATTTCAGTTTGATGAAATTGCATTCGGCATTTTCAGCTTTCGATATGCTGATATAGACCCAAAAATGTAGTTATCAGTAAAAAATGCAGTAGAATGCAGTTAAACAGTAATTAATTGCAGTAGATAGCAATGAAATATAGTTAATCAGTAAACTGCTTTAAAACAGTAGCTCACAATCACAACAGTAAAAGACAGCTCAAATAAAGCAGCAATTCAGTAGAATACTGTCATCAGTTTAGTAAGGCTACCGACAAACAGTAATAAATACATCAAACTTAATGCAGTTGAACTAAGCACAAGCAGCAAAATGAAGTAGGAAGAGGCACATTTTTTTTTTTTTTGCAGAAGGTGAGGAGACAGAAGATAATTCTAGGTTGAGAAGCTAAAGGGGTGGGCCTTCACAACTTTTCTCACTGTACACAGTAGAATGAGCTGATGTAATGGGACTGGGGGGAGTATCCAATATCAAATTTATACTAGAGGTGGGCAACTAAAAGCCACCAAGCTTTAAAACAACAACAACAGCAGCTGTGTGTGTGGGATACACAGGATCAAAACAGAGGTAAGGATTGAATTCACTAAGTCTAAAAAACAGTTGCACGGTTTAAACAGATACGCAGCAAATGTTTTTAGTAAAACAGAAGTGGAGAGAACAGTTGAAAATAAGCACTTATCTTTTTCCAATCTCACATTAGAGCAATGGCAGAAGGCCTATCTCTCTGCAGCTTCGAGCAAACAAGTACAAACAGGTTTAAACACTGACTGCTTAAGGCAGAGAAACAGAAACCAGCCAAATGATCCAATCCAAAAAAAAAAAAAAACAGTCTATGAGTAATGTCTCTAGCCAGATCAGACCAGACTGAATTCAGCCTCACATGAAGAAGCAGCGAGGCTTCACTAGACAAAAGATTTCACTACAAGCTCCAAAGGTCACAAACAATAATAGAGATTCAGCTCTATGCTAATGTTTTTCAAGTGCAGCAACAAGTAAAAAGGTAAGGACTGAATTCATTAAATCTAAAAAAACAATTCCACAGTTTAACAGATATGAAGCAAATGTTGTTAGTAAGTGCAGAAAACAGTTGAAAATAAGCACTTATATTTTTCTAATCTCAGAGCAGAGCAATGGCAGAATGCCTAACTCACTCCAGCTTTGAGCAAACAAGTGATATAGTCTTGAGTGAAAATCCAAGCAATGCAGAAATCCATCAACAATATAACTGGCTTTAATAAATGGCTATGTAGCTGGTGTTATTCTGGCATTACAGTGGAATAAACTGTTTGTGTTTTCCATGAATGTCACATTTTCTGAAGAAATTGTGCCATCACAAAAAAACTTTCATGATGAAAAGGGCAAAATTACCCATCCAGCTTCAGGAAGGAATTGTTCATAAGTCTGTAAGAGTGAGAGGGTGAATTTTAGATACAGTGTATACCTTCATCTCCATATATAATTGCACAGGTACTTTACTAACAGCCATCAGAGTGTATATGATAAATGGGAGAAGGGTAAGCCTGTCTGCACTCTACACTTCATTAACTTGTCTATATCAGTTCCGTGATTGCACAACATTTGGGAAGGAAGAATCTGCTCCGCAAAACAAAACAAAATTATCTGAAGCTGTCACAGTTTTCACTGTAAAAGAAATGCGCATATGACTTCTGAGAAATCACTTATCGAGAAAGCACAGGACATAACATGATATTGTTTTTGCTATGTCTCTAGACTACTGAGAATGCAGTCAAGCAATGAAATGACTCATATAACATGTAGATGAAGGTGTATACAAGTCTGCATACCTTAAAAATCACAAAAGTCCATGCAGTTTATTGCTAAACATCATGGTATATTATCCTGAGAAGTTTGTGTCATTGTGGTGCATACCAGTTGAAATAGATGTTTTACATTACCTGGTTTTCTTTTTTTGGCTCTTGACTGGAGTGCCTTCTTTATGGAGTCTGCATGATCCCTTTGTTTCTGCATGGGGCTTCACTGGGGCTTCAAGTTCATTTCATATCCTAAGGACATGCTAATATATCAATTAGCAACCATCTAAATTTCTGACATACCTGCATGCAGTGTGTACATGAGTGTGCGGGAGACAGGGCTTACATAGACTGATAACCTGCCCAGGACTGGTTCTTTACCTTATCACCTTCATGCTGACCCCTTAAACTTCTGCCAAAGACTACCTGCTTACCTTGTAGGAGTACAAGAATTTAAAGAATGGTTTCTAGATGAAATAAAGCTTTACCTAGATGCCAATAATAATGGAGAGGTTTCAGATATTATCCTATGAGACTTTAAAGGTAGTCTTACATGGTAAAGTCAAAAGTTGGTATATAAATAAAAGGAAAGAGTGGGCTAAAAAAACTAGTAGACATATAAAAAAATTGATGAACTAAAACTAAAACTTACATCAAATGACAGATCTGCATTAGCTGACATATGTAAACTGAACAAGGAATATCAGGATATCATGCAGCATAAAATATCAACAGGAAAAAATCAGATTACAGTCTTAATTAATCCCAAGAGTATGTACAGGATTGAGATTAGATCTAAATATTTAAATGAAAAGAGTCATATAAAAGAAATAATATACACTATAAATAATCAGACTATCAAAGTTACATATCTAAAAAATATTTTATGTTTTAAAAACCATTACAAGAATATTAATAATAATAATAATAATTCATCTACATGCAATAGCAAATGTATAGACAACTTTCTTACTAATAATATTCAAAAGAAACTATCCAAACACAATATTAATAAGACAGACAAACCCTTTTCCCTTAAAGAATTAAAGGAACAAATAAAAAATCTTAAGACAAAAAAAGGGACCAGGGCTGGATGGTCTGATTCCGGAATTTTACAAAGTCGTACCTGATAACATCTTGAAAATCTTATTCAATGCATTTCAAAAAGTTAAAACAACAGAAAACATCCCTCCCTCATGGAAATATTCTATAATCTCTCCCATCCTAAAACCAAATAGAGCCCAATCTTTGCACATCATACAGGGCAATTTCTTTGCTTAACATTGATTACAAAATATTCATGTCTGTCTTAGCAGACAGGTTAAATAATATTCTTTCAATAATTCATGAAGACCACACCAGGTTTATCAAACACAGATAGGTACAAGACAATGTACTTAGATTACTGTCCTTAATAGACTTAGCAAACAAGAAAAAAAATGAGCTTTCTATTTTAAGCCTTGATATAGATAAAGCTTTTGACTCCCTAAGTTGGCCATATCTGTTTAAAGCTCTGCAAAAATACAATCTCTCCCCAAGCTTTATAGGATTAATTAAAAAACTATATGAAAAGTCCACAGCCTATGTAAATATTGGAGCTTATCTATCTAGCCCATTCAAAATATTAAGCGGTACTAAGCAGGGATGCCCCCTCTCCCCATTACTTTTTGTATCAGCATTAAAGGATATAAAGTGTCAGACAAATTATACCCCGAGATACAACTGTTCACTGATGACCTACTAATAACTTCTAATGATATTGAAATTTCAGTAGATTACCTATTACATAATCTAGACTTCTTTGCAAACATCTCTGGTCTAAAATCCAATCACAACAAAACTCAGGCACTTCTAGTGAATAAAAATGTTGCTATGAAACTTAGATTAAAAAGAGACATAAACTGGGAAGGCACACATATTAAGTATCTAGGCATCATTATTGAATCTATTTATAAAAAAATCACTCACACCTAATTACTGACAACTTATAAACAAAATTGCTAGTCTAATTGATAGTTGGAACAGACTCTTCTTCACATTTGAAGACAGACTAACTTTCACATTTGAAGACGGACTAACTTTAATCAAAATGATAATGTTACCTAAAATCTTATTCATTGGCCAAGCTCTAATAATTTCCCCACCTGTCAAAATTAAACAGAAAATTAATAACTTATGCTTAACTTCCTTTGGTATCCCAACAAAAACAAGAATTTGTCTTCTTTGGCACACCACAAGCTGGGATGAAGGAGGTATAGGGTTTCCAAATATTGATTTTTTTTAAACGTCAGATTCATTAACAAAGTCTTGCTTTGGAATAATACTTTGGAAATCAATACATGAAACCTTACTTCTAAATAGTAATAGGACATTACTTGAACCATATACTTAAATACATACAAACATCTTTATATGGATTTTAAAAATATACATTCAAAGTGAAAGGTTAAAACTTGTTCTCGCACCTCTTATAAACCAAATATTGCTGTTGTTTAAAAAGCTTATGATTTCTAATCAATCAATTAAGAATTTATTAATAATTATGTTTCCTATTGCTTATACAAATGAATGCTTGTTATCTTTTGATACTCAGAAAATGTTAGAATTTAAGAATGGTGACCTAATATATTGGAATCAATTTCTCTCAGCTAATAAAATAAGTTCTGCAGACAATTTGATCAGCAGATATAGTTTGCAAAATTGCAGTTGGCTGGACATCCAAACTTGTAAGGATTTTATATATATTAAGCTTGTACCCTCATTAGAGGCTTACAATAAGAGTAATTTAAAAATCTTGGATTTTATCTCAACAATTATTAATACCTCACCCAAGAACTCTTCATACATATCTGTTATTTATAATATTCTCAGAAATGATTTTAGCAAAACAGATGTTTCTTTTTGGAATTATTCAATTGAAGTTAATAGACAAGCATTCTCAGAAAAAGATAAAAAACTTTGTTTACAGGTGGTGAAGGAATCCCCATCTTCTCTATTCTGGTGTGTATACATATGGAAATGTTTACATAGAGTTTTTCTCCCCACATAGACTACCAATAATGTACAAGAAAGATAAAATGAAATGCTGGAGATGTGGACACTCTGATGCTGACTGGATATATATATAGTTGTTAATTGCAAAAGAATTTCCCCATTTTGGTTAGACTTTAAATATCTTTGTAAAGCTCTACGGAATGACAACTGTATAATTTCTGACTTCCTTAGCCTTTTCAGTGTTACTGTCGGTGAAGTCATTGCTAAAAAACAAACATTTTTACCATGATCTATCCTCTCTATAGCAAGGAAAATTGTTACTAAAAATTGGAAATCCCAATCTACTCCTGTCTTTAAAGTTGAGTTTATTCATCTTGTGAAATACATTTGTAAGAATGAGATTGCTACTATAAAAACAAGGACAAACAATACAACTCATCACTTAATTTCTTGGACAAAATTGTCTAATCTGTTAGAGAAATATTAAGTGTTCTCCTGTGCATACGGCTTTTTTAGCTGTTATGGACATTGTATATAGTTTGTTTGTTTTTTCCTTGTTACTATACTGTTAAGTTATTGTGTTATAAAATGAATAAAAACATTTTGAAGAAAAAAAAAAAAACATTTTGCTCTGCTGTCATACTCTTCACCTCCCCATAACCAAAAAGAGGATAAAGCAGATATCAGAAAATGTACAAATGTGCTGTGTTGGAAGGGACCACCAGTAGGCCTAAGTAACTCATATGTGTACCACTTGGTTCATAACACTTATGTATATATAATGTTGTTTAGCTAACAAATTCTAAAAGTATAAAAATCATATTTATATTGTGTTGTTATTACATTAGAAATAACATGCTTATTTCAAAAACCAATAGCATATTTTATCATTGTAAACACTAACGTAAATGACACCAACACAGTTTTATCAAATGCTGACCGACAATTACATATTCAAGATGTAATCATTTGATCTTGTTATATACTGATAACTTTTCCAATGTGCAACAGAATGCTGAACATTTAGATTTTTTTTATAATTCTGACATCTGTTTATTGTAGGCAGTAATGTTTTCTTTCTCCAAGTTTGAGAATGTCCAATTGGACTATATCTACATCTCTAACTTCTTCTGTACTGTCTGTCTCACTGTAAACATTGGGTCAGTTGCTGTACATCCTGATCTGAGTCTGAACTGCTCATCTGCCATCTTAAATTCCCATCTTACTTTCTACTACTGTGTCTATTGGTTTATCAGTCATCCTCTCCAGAGCTTTCATGGAGTAATCAGGAGTCTGATACCTCTGCACTGCCCAGAGTTATGTGTCTCCTTTGTTCTAGTACTAGTATACTTGCATTCTATTCATTCAAGATACGCCTTTCTCTCCATAATGCTATGAGTTCCCTCAGGAGCCATTTCTCCCATAATTTACTCAACATGTTGATAATATGACCTGTGACTACATCTGTGCCTGATGTTTAGCCTGACTTCATTTTCTTCAGTACTTACATCTTCTAGGATGGGATCCACTTTTATTTCATTGTAGGCTGTGTCTGGGATAGTACAGTACATGTTCCGCGGGGTTTTCTTCATTCAGAAGCTGCTGGAAGTACTCCTTCCATTTGCCTTTGATGTCTTGTGGACTGGTGAGAGGGTTGCTACTAGCATCCCTTATGGAGGGTGTCTGATGACTATCTGTTTTATCTTTCTGTCTTTGCCTTGCAACCTGGTAGAGTTTCTTTTTTCCCTCTACTGAATCACTTTGCACAAGCTGGTAGATTGCCTCTGATGCCTTGTGCTTCACGCCTGTAACTGCTCTCTTAGCCTCATTGTTACCCAACCAGTATTCGTTCTTAGCCTGGTCTATCTTTTCTATCTCCCTCTTTTTTCCTACAGTGCTTCCTTTTGCTGACTTCCTGGACCTCTGCATTCCACCACTAGCTTTCCTTATATATCATATTTCCATACCTGGCTCAGCTTTCCTGTTCTTCCTAATGTGCTACAGCCCTGAGTATCTCCTTGAACTCTTCTGCTTTCTCTTCAGTCAGCTTCAAGGTCTTCATCCTCGTCTCTGTTGACCATACAGCTTTCTCTTACTGCTTCTTGTTGCTGATTGTGGCGATCAGTGGTTTATGCTGTGGGGTGACTGTTTCACTAGGGACACATTTGCAATCACTTATTCTGCCTCTGTGCCCTTTCTTTACTAGGAGAAAGTCTACCTCAGTTACACATTGGCCACTCTTATATGTGATCTTGTGACTGTCTCTCTTAATGAACCATGAAGTGGCCACTAGCAAGCCAAGCAAATGCCAGAGAGAAGTCTAGAATGGTCACTCCTTTATTCCTGTTGCCCCACCCACGTAGACCCTGGCAGTCCTCATATGTTGTTCTGTCTGTCTCAATATGCATAACCGGCTTTAGGCACCAACAAACCCTGTGGTTGCTGGGGGGCCCCCTGGTCCTGGGGGCCCCCCAATCAGAGCAAGTCATTTTATTTTATTTTGATATATATCTTTACATGTTTGTCAAACAAACAAAAGCTAGTACAGCAATTGTGTGTACTTAATAAACCAGGTAGGTGATAACTCTTATTTATATCTCCTTTACAATTTAAATATATCTCTGTTTTTAGTAATAGTGTTTTGTTGAGTTACAGGTGTCACAATTTCATTAAATATTTTACTGCTGACTTAGTGCCCTTGACTTAGTTAGATTTTGTAATAGACATTTCCTCCTGTAAAACTAGAATCATAGCCAACTTTTAGTACCTGCAGTACCTGTGGCTGCAAGGGGCCCCTGAATCATTGACTGTGTAGGGGCCCCAGAAAAGCTGCTGATTGTTGGGGAAAAATGAGGAGAAAAAAATATTAATTTTCTGATCACATGCTTTATCCAGAAATGGGTTCTGATGTGACCCTGTTAAGAAAAGGCTGATAATGAATAAATGAACATGAACAAGGTAAACACTAGAGGTCAGCAGCTAAGAGTGACTGATCTCAGCGCTTATCTTGGATTTTAAGAAGAGATGATGCACCTGATTTTTCAGGGATGGTTTTCTCTTTCAGAGGGATTTATAAATATTGACAGACTACTACATACTATAACTCTCAACATCTTTTTTCAAGAATTCTAGGCAAAGTCAAAAATAATAGCAGAATAAAGGCTCAAAATCAGAAACACTTTTTAAATATTACTCTAATTCACTTAAAAAGTTAACAGGATAACACATTTTGCATCAACATGCATTTTCTGGACAACAAAACATATGAAACTCCGATGTTTGGATTCATTAACTGTCTGTAATTCTGAATGATTTACCAGCAAATCAGACATGTCATGAGGGACAGAGCAAAATCATGAGGCAAAATCAGGGAATTTAGGGGCAGTGGCAGGTATGCATTACTCTTAATGAGGTAAATAAAAGAGACTTACTTCTGGTGCTGCTTGATGACTACTGAATGGTCAGTGATCTGGTGTGACAGTGCCAGTGATGAAAAATGTATTGCTATTTTGCTGAAATCAGTGTAAAACTAGTATCACTATAGCTTTTACATGTGTGCGTGTGTGTGTGTGTGTGTGTGTGTGTGTGTGTGTGTGTGTGTGTGTGTGTGCGTGTGTGTGTGTGTGTATGTTTGTGTGTTGCAGTATAAGAAGAACAAGCTGGCAAAAATCAATTTAACTTTGTAGCACAAACATCATCAACATTGCAATTACGCTTGTTTGTGCGTGCTTGTGTGTGTGTGTGTGTGTGTGTGTGTGTGTGTGTGTGTGTGTGTGTGTGTGTGTGTGTGAGAGAATGTCTGAAAAAAATATCATTGATTGTATTTGTTCAAACACAGTAACGACAGGCAGGTACATAACTCTTCTGGGTTGTTGTGTCTTTCGGCTTTTCCCGGTTAGGGGTTGCCCATTCACGCATGTCTCCACACAGAAGACGCTCTAGCTGAGAATCGAACAGGACAACATCTTACTGCGAGGTGACAATGCTACCGCAGCACCACCACTGCAGTAAAAAAAAAAACAATTTGCTTAACAAGTAAGGGGTTTAAGCAGTATTCCTGTCCTGCAAGAAAAGTTGTTATAATGTATCATTGTCATATCTATTTGCAAGTCAGTGTGAATATCCCTCTGTGAGATGGGCCAACACAGTGTTGTACACACTCCTGTCATAATGAAAGAGCATTGTAGCTACAGTTCACTCTATGCATACTGCTCCTAAAACTCTGCAGTATGAACTAAAAGGTTGCTTAGGAGAGGTGGCAGTAATAGAGTGATAACTGGACTGGAAGTAACCAGGGGGACCCCCAACTTGACACTTGTTGGGGGCCTCCAAAATGCTAACACCATCCCTGCCAATGTGCACATTTAGGTCTCCCATTATTAACATCATCTCCTCTCATCCTACTTTATCTACTAGGCCCTGCAACTGCTGTCAGAATGCACTCTTTTTCTCACTATCACAACCTTGCTGTGAGGCATATGTTGAGATTATGAACACTGCCCTGTTAACCTTGGATTCTGATTGCCATGAGTCTGTCACTAATTCTGATGACATCCTTCACTGTCTTCTGAAGCCTCTCCCTCACAACAATTTCCACACCATTTCGAGTCTGTCTTTCCTCTGAGTAGTAGAGTCTGAATCCCAAGTCAAGTGGCTTTGATTCTCTGTCCTTCCATTTTGTCTCCTGGAGACAGAGAATGTCCAGCCTCCTCCTTACCATCATGTTATCCACTTCTATGTCTCACCTTGTCAGTGAACCTACACTGAGTGTAGCAAACCTTCATTTATGTTTGACAGGTTGTTTGTTTTTTCATCCAGCTTTCACTCAACAGAACTATGCCAGGTAACCCAATCTGGGAAATGGGACATCTAATGTTAGTTAGGGACAGTCCATACAAGTTGTGAGAAAAAATTCCTTCTTCACACACTCAGTCAGGGAGTTGCATAGGTGTGTCTTTGTGCCTCTGTACCTGTCTATGTGCATGGAGGCTGTCTGTCTGCCTGCTTATATGTGCGCGTGTGTGTGTGTTTGAGGGTGCATGCATGTTTGTAGACATAATGATACAATGTCATGGAACATATGTCAGTTTAGATAAGGTAAAGTATTGCTTATATTTGCATTTTACTTTTCATTGTAACCCTGACTTCTCATATGTTCAAGACTCGTCATCACAATGCATTATAGATTCATAGTTTTCTACTTGACTAGTTTCCCTTGGGTGCCATTTTAAGCCTACCCAATCTCCCCATCACAAAAATAAGAATCAAACCCTGAACCTTGTGTCTGTGAGGTATCCAACTTATTCAGTATGCCAACCTTCAACATTATTCATAGAAAATTATTAGACTATCTGCCAATTTTACCCTAGCCAATTTCCTTCAAACGTGAGACTCAGACCCTGTATCTTGTGTCTGTGAGGTAATACCTCAACCATTATGCCAACTCCCAAACCCACTGACTCATTTGTTCCTCTTCTGGGAAAAGAGCCAGCCGATTTGTTCCCCAGTTAGGGAAAGAGCCCTGTGGTCCCTTCACTCCATGAAAGAGTCATAACAGATATTCTAATATGGAATTTAAATGGTTAGTAAAATAAAATAAAAAAAATAAAAAGAAAACTGATGTGGGTTTGTTGCTCGTGTCAGAACTGCTGTTCACAATAATAAGTTCTTCAACTTGATATGCATAAAAGCACAACAGCGCCGGTAACAGTGCTCAAAGTGTACCTGTGACACAACAGCTGGCTAACAGGTGTGCCCTACATCTAACATGCTTAACGTGACAGTAACTGCACATAAAAGAATGAGTGCAGTTTCTTTACCAAAAAGAATGAGCTTGCCATATCCGTTAACTGTGCCTATTCCGAGATGCATCACTCTGTTAGAATATACAACGTATAAATGCATGGCTTAAATGAAAGAAGCTTAAAATTACCTTACAGCCTGGGCCTGAGCCCAGTGGAGAAGTACATCCTCGAAGTGCCTTTGTATGAAGCAAATTTTGTGCAACAGACATTCTCTGACTGCTTCTTTAAATCAGACACTGACCTCCATGTAATAGTTGGGGATGATTGCTATCCCACTTAAATATTGATATATCACTTGTATTCTCAAGAATTAGCTAATTTTCAGAGCCACATTAAAGATGGTGAACACTAACCCACATTTGTACTTGGACAACACACAGTATAGCAAAAGAGGCATTTTACTATAAACTTGTTATGAAGATATTTCACTAATTAAATAAAATAAGAATTGAGCTACTAAATCTTCTTTTGGGGAAATAACATGAACAACTCTTTCAAAATGCAGGACTCTGAATTGTACGGTCTTGGTTCCTTTTTAAATATGGGCCATTTCCTCACTCCTGCCTTCTACACAACAGGTTTTGTACACTAAAAAATCAGCAAGCTGTTCATATAGTCACCTTTCATAGAGCTACTGCTTAATGCATTTGTGAGAACAGCACAGTGCCAGAAGGAAACTCCTGAAATTTTGAACTCCAAGAAGTAGGAGACCTTGAGTAAGTATTTGAGCAGTAACACCAGTGCCCTCTAGTGATATGAAAGCCACAGTTAATAATAAAAAAAAATTTAGTCTGCCAAATACAAGAATTACCCTCTGGTTGAAGACACACATCAAACATTTCCTAGATTTTCAGTGATGCTATTTTACGTCAGTCTAGCCCAAGATGATTTGCAATTTAGAATTTAGTCATAGAAAGAAGGAGCTTAAATGATCTACTATTATGACATTAAAACTCCAGCCTATTTTTTTATTTGCGCAATGAACTTGTTGCAAGGTAATTTAGTGTAGCAACTGCTGCATGCATGAATAAGGGAGCGTGAAACAGCTATTTAAAGTCTGAAGCAAAATTACATGTTTACATACTGCAGTAATGTTGTAAATATCATGGGTAGTGCATGCATGCAATCAAGAAGGAAGATGATTGCTTATAATAAAAGATAAAGAAGCCTCCGAAACATCCATTGAAAAAATAAAATAGCACTGTGCAGCTTCAGGGAGCTGAGGTTTCTCTCTTTACTGCAGACAATTAGAAATGGAAAAATAAAAAGAAGATTGCTTTATTTGTTATTGTTTTTTTTTACTTGCAATCAGTTTTGATATATATATTTCGGTTCAAAGGTAGGTGACTTGGGAATTTCAAAACTGGATTTACATGCCTTTCCCTAGTGAATTGTATCCTGTACATAATATAATGATCTAGAATCTATAGCTGCAAATGTATTTTTTTCTAAAACTCTGTCTGAAATTGATTTCATCAGTCAGGTTGTCAGTACGTTGCTAATAGAACTATTCATGACAGCTTGCATTACAAAATTTTAAACTGTATTGTTAGTAATCCAGTTAGATTCTGATTTCAGCTTAAGTGGGTCTACACATGAATAAATTTACCATCCCAGCCAGAAAACACTAATAATAAGTGACAAGAAGGTCAGAATAAAACCCAATGTCCATTAGAATAGTAGACCTGAAGTCTGACTTAATGCACTGCCCTGCTTAGAGCCCATGGTACAGCAGGTATCCAAGGGACAAAGTATAATGACTGCCCGACTATGCTATGTATCTGATACATGTATTTATTCCTACTAGCTAAGGGCACCTGCACTAAGGGAAGATCATTAAGCAGCAGTACTATAATAATCCATAAATGGTCACTTTTCTGCAAACTTCAGACTCGTCCAAAAGATAATAGGTTCCCCACAGAACCACTTGCAACAGACAATATATTAAGTACACCAGGCACAGGTGAAGCTTACAACGTAGTGAAAATATAGCAGAAGCATCATGCAACAAAAAGCAAACCAAACTAATAACAAGACTAAACTGAAGACATGTTTGGGGAAACTGATGTGAATTTTAGAATCGTTATGCTGTTGTTTCTGGTACAGAGTGATTCTATTAGAAAATGTGAGTGGCATACAAGCAGGTGTTATAATCGTCCCTTCTATGGAAAAGTATTTGCCCCCTTCCTGATTTCTTATTTTTTTTTGCATGTTTGTCACACTTAAATGTTTCAGATCATCAAACAAATATAAATTTTAGACAAAGATAATCCAAGTAAACACAAAATGCAGTTTTTAAGTAATTAATTTATTTATTAAAGAAAAAAAAATATCCAAACCTACATGGCCCTATGTGAAAAGGTAATTTCCCCTAAACCTAATAACTGGTTGTGCCACCCTTAGTAGCAACAACTGCAATCAAGCGTTTACGATAACTGTCAATGAGTCTTTCATATCACTGTTGAGGAAATTTGGCCCACTCTTCTTTGCAGAATTGTTTTAATTCAGCCAAATTGGAGGGTTTCTGAGCATGAATCACCTTTTTAAGGTCATGCCACAACATCTCAATTGGATTCAAGTCCGCACTTTGACTAGGCCATTCCAAAACCTTAATTTTGTTTTTTTAAGCCATTCAGAGGTGGACTTGCTGGTGTGTTTTGGATCATTTTCCTGCTGCAGAACCCAAGTGTGCTTCAGCTTGAGGTCACGAACTGATGGCCAGATATTCTCCTTCAGGATTTTTTGTTAGAGAGCAGAATTCATAGTTCCATCAATCACAGCAAGTTGTCAAGGTCCAGAAGCAGCAAAGCAGACCCAGACCATCACACTGCCACCACTATGTTTGACTGTTGGCATGATGTTCTTTTTCTGAAATGCTGTGTTACTTTTACACCAGATGTAACGGGACACACACCTCCCAAAAAGTTCAACTTTTGTTTCATCAGTCCACAGAATATTTTCCCAAAAGTCTTGGCAAAAGTGAGATGGACCTTTATGTTCTTTTTGGTCAGCAGTGGTTTTCGCCTTGGAACACTGACAAGCATGCTATTTTTGCCCAGTCTCTTTCTTATGGTTGAGTCATGAACACTGACCTTAACTTAGGCAAGTAAGGCCTGCAGTTCTCTAGATGTTTTTTTTGGGTTCTTTTGTAACCTCTTGGATCAGTCATTGCTGTGCTCTTGGGGTAATTTTTGTAGGATGGACACTCCTGGGAAGTTTCACCACTGTTCCATGTTTTCTCCATTTGTGGATAATGGCTATCACCATGGTTCGCTGGAGACCCAAAGCTTTAGAAATGGTTTGTAACCTTTTCCAGACTGACAGATGTCAATTACTTTGTTTCTCAAATGTTCTGGAATTTCTTTAGATCGCAACATGATGTCTTCCTTTTTGGGATCTTTTGGCCTACTTCACTTTGTCTGACAGGTTCTATTTAAGTGATCTCTTGATTTAACAGGTCTGGCAGTAATCAGGCCTGGGTGTGGCTAGTGAAATTGAACTCAGCTTTCCCAAAAATGTGATTAACCACAGTAACTTCATGATTTAACAAGGGGGGCAATTACTTTTTCACATAGGACCATGTAGGTTTGGATAGTTTTTGTTTCCTTAATAAATAAAATCATCACTTAAAAACTGCATTTTGAGTTTACTTGAGTTATCTTTTTTTAATATTTAAATTTGTCTGATGATCTGAAACATTTAAGTGTGACAAACATGCAAAGAAATAAGAACTCAGGAAGAGGCAAATACTTTTTCATTGCACTGTATTTTATGCAGCATTATTTAGACTTAGGTAATACAGAAGAAAGTACATATACATAAGTATGCCATTCTAAATTTTTAAATTTACATAAAATTGTCCTAACAAAAATATTTTTATTTACACTGGGTCACCTGTATGTGCCTGTGTAAAAGGAGTGTAATGATTATTAATCTCTCAAGTTATATTTTTTATAAGAAAGTCACTAATAAGATTTCAGTAAAACAGAGCATGAAGCTGTCGTGTTTTATTTTGACTAAGTGAGCTAATAAACCAGAGATAAGGATAGGGTGAGCCTAACCGGAGCCTAAATGGTTCCAGTAACCCAAATGAAATACTGTAAATGTCCATTCCAGGGTTTTGTAGGGATTTCTGTCTTATTGTTCAGGCATCTGAATACTCGCCACATTGATTTCTCATTTTGTTTGTTTGTTTGTTTGTTCTTGTCAAGCTAACTTGAACATACTGGCACTTTCTGTAGACAATGCCTGAGAAGAAAAACCTGAGTCGCTATGTACAGTTAGCAATTACATTTTATTGAAATTATGCGAACACTGAATATACCAGCATTAGAAACATGTTTTTGATTATTTTCATGGTTAGTTGAATCATTCATGTAAACTGCTATGTAAGTTTTTAGAATAATGTAGTTTAAAAATGTGCAGCTATCCAGTTTTCCATTAGAATACTCCAAGCATTAAATCAGTGTATTATTTGTTCCGGTTCCCTTCAATAATACAAAATAACAGCAAAGGGCATTTGACAACCTTTATTAATTTCACACATAACTTTATTACTTTATTCAAAATTAAATGTAACAGGAATGACCTTACGACCACAGCATGAAAATCCTATAACAAACATAAGGGCAGATTAACCCCCTCACTCAGTCCAAATAAGCAGCATCCATCCCTTCACTCACTTCTTATCAGGTAGCATACTACAGCTCAATTTCATCCCAAAAAAATCATAATATCAATACCACCATGAAGAGGAGGAACAGAAGACGAACAAGCCTGACTCCTCTTCTCCACCCAGTATCCACCTGATAATCATACCAAATAAATTAACCAAAAGAAAAAAGTGGAGGGAGACAGGTTGCAAACTCACCAAAATATGATTCATCTTCCAGGTTACAGTCCTATAAAACCAAAGCCCCACCCTACATCAACCTCACTTGCTCTAAAGTCCCTTTTATAAATTAAGCTATCCCTTCCCAAAGCCTGGCCAGCCTATCTCTTATTCCTTTTCTTAACCCCTTTCCCAATAAATCCCCCCACCCCCATTTAACTCAATCTTACCTTCACTAAAGATGTCCCTGCACAAATTGATTTGTTCCCAAACCTCATTTGTCCTGGACCCCTTCAATAATACACAATGACACCAAGAGACGTTTGATGAACTTTATTAATTTCACACATAATTTTATTACTTTATTCAAAATGAAATGTAACAGGAGTGACCTTACAACCACAGCATGAAAATCCTATAACAAACATAAGGGCAGATTAACCCCTCACCCAGTCCAAATAAGCAGCATCCATCCCTTCACTCACTTCTTATCAGGTAGCATACTACAGCTCAATTTCATCCCAAAAAAATCATAATATCAATACCACCACGAAGAGGAGGAACAGAAGATGAACAAGCCTGACTCCTCTTCTCCACCCAGTATCCAACTGATAATCATACCAAATAAATTAACCAAAAGAAAAAAGTGGAGGGAGACAGGTTGCAAACTCACCAAAATATGATTCCTCTTCCAGGTTACAGTCCTATAAAACCTAAGCCCCACCCTACATCTACCTCACTTGCTCTAAAGTCCCTTTTATAAATTAAGCTATCCCTTCCCAAAGCCTGGCCAGCCTATCTCTTATTCCTTTTCTTAACCCTTTTCCCAATAAACCCCCCCACCCCCATTTAACTCAATCTAACCCTCACTAAAAATGTCCCTGCACAAATTGATTTGTTCCCAAACCTCACTTGTCCTGGACCCCTTCAATAATACACAATGACACCAAGAGACGTTTGATGAACTTCATTAATTTCACACATAATTTTATTACTTTATTCAAGATTAAATGTAACAGGAGTGACTTTACAACCACATGAAAATCCTTAAAACATACATCAGGGCAGCACGCCCACTCACCCTGACTTAGTAAGCAGTGTCCATACTTCTACTCACTATTCTTATTAAGCAGCATCCTACAGCTCACTTTCTTCCCCAAAACACATAACATTAACCCCACCACCACCAAGAGAGGGAATACATAACAGGAACAAGCTTGCCCCTGTTCTCCACCAATCAGCCTGATGACAGGCTGTTCCCCCTCTCCTACAAAATAACTTTTACCAAACCTTCTAAAAATAAACTTAAATGTACATTAAATAAATCTAAACCAAACTCATTCAAATGTACCCCATCAGACCTAAACTAGACAGAATCTCTGTCATCAAAATCCCTATGGCCTATCATGTAAATGCCCAAAACCCCCAACTGCCATGCCATCCTGTAGTTAATAAACTTCTATGCATGCTCCAGAGCCTTAAAACTATCAGCATTCCTCCAACACAAACACAGTACTATCTCAGACCATACTATGCACATGTCTGGGTAGAATGTCTGCAACATAAACAAATCCTCCCTTATGTCATCCATCAACTGCATCTTAGGAATTATTCCTTAATCATCACCACCTAAATGTATCACTAATATATGAGGAAGACCCATCAGTAAGTACATCACTTCAATTGCATTCATAAAATGAGTCCACCAAAGACTTCTAATCCCATGCCAACTAACTGTCCACCCCAGTCGACACAAACCCAAGTTCTTCACATCTATCCTATCTGCCCTGTTCTCCACCTGATGGATATACAAATGGCCAAAGATCACAATCTATTTTCTTGAAAAACAGAAAAACCATTAATTATCAACTGAATCCATTACCTAATATAAGATAAAAAGGCATTGGAAGACCACCTCCCCACTCTCAAAAATGACCTCAATGGATCTGCTTTCCCTTGTCAAATCCAAAGCCCTACCAATATGAAAAGAATGAATGGAGAACCTCTCACCTGGGAAACACATACATTGCAGTGCCCTTCTTATTACATGTACAAATTGATTATTCGTTTCCATCTTAGCCCCCCAACCAAAATGTCAAATCATGAGGACTTCCTACATGAGTCCGCATCAATTCTGCAGCCCTACTCACTGGACAAAGCTCTTTATTCTTATCTTTCCTGAGAACTATCTGTGTACCCTTCCCTAACTGATCTGATTTAGACCAGCGTAACCCAATGTGCACTGACCCTGGAAAAATGAAAACATCTCTCCAAACTAAAGCCATAACAGTTCTGACACCCAAAATGCCCAAAAATACTTCCATGAACAGAAAGTAACCTACAAAACATAATCCACTGCCTCACCCATGGCTGAAGCTAAATTATTCAACAAAACTTTCAAAATCTGCCTTGTCAATGGCCAATGTATATCCAAATTCAGTCCGGCCACTCTAACCCATCCTCTCAACATACATTATGTCCCACCATCCAGGACTTTGTGAAATAATGCAGCCCAGCCACCTGCTCCAATATACCAGTCGCTGCCAAATCCAGCTTAACTGGTTGAACTGCCTTACCCTGCCCCCAAGCCTGAGCCAAGCATCTCAATAATAATTCCTCCAGCCAAACCCATTCCTCCTCAGGCAACTGCAAAATAAATTTATCAGAATGACATAGTGCCCCACCATATGCTCTCCGGGTACATGACACCCATGATTGCTGCACTAACCTCATGGTTACGTCAACCCAAGATGCCACACCTCATCTGTTGACACCACCAGCACCTCTTCCACCCCTTGGACCAACTGTCACAGTCTGTAAAACTGAAACTGATACAAACTCTCAGCGATTGCATTGCTAACCCCTGCCACATGCACAACTGTGAATAAAAAATGCATTAACAAACTCTACAAAACTAACTTACGTAAAACCAACAACAATAATTCTGATCTAGTAGTCTTTGCTTGTAAAACTTGCACCACCACCATATTATCGAAATTAAAAATGACCCTCTTTCCCCTCAGTCGCTCCTTACAAACTACTAATGCAAACCGGATTGGAATTAACTCTAAAAATGCAACATCTCTTTTTCACTCATCCTTCCAATCCACAGGCCAATAACTTACAAACCATTCCCCTCCAAAAAAATCACCCAGTCCAAAACCTCCAGCTGCATCCATGCATAATTGCAGTTCCACTTGACCAACCCAATCCATCTGCCAAAATGAGACCCCCCCCTTAAACTGTTTCAAAAATGATAAACAAAGTGCCAAATCAGCCTTCACCAACTTGTTAATCCTGACTCAATGATGTTTGCTCTTCCCTCCTTTTAACAAAAAGAACACTGACCTAGAAAATGTATGCCCTGGATGAACTGCCCATAAGCAACTTTCTGCATTATAAGCCCAACATACTCTCCCCTTCTCCCCCTGCCTTCCCCACATTTAGCAATCACCCCAAAGCTATCCATGAGAGTAGCGAGCCATATGTCCATATGTTTAACCTCCTAGAGAAGAGAGTGATCGACTACATTCCACTTCCAAAATCTCTGGTCATACCATAACCAAGCAGTCCACAAACACTGAGTCTCCCAGATTATAAGAAGTTAATCCAAAAGTGCAATGCCAAATAAGCACCCTTCTCCAGCCAAACTGTTGTATAGTAAATGCAGTATAGTAAATGAAACCTAGTACCCAATTATCCCACATCCTAGGTCACAACCTAGCTTCTGTCCTCCTTCCCAACTCAATGCTGCTAAAGCTGCCAAATGATTCTTACTATTTGCCAATGCGAATTTCACCAGTCACTGTACCCCTTCTACATTAACTATTTCATAAATATCAATATACCCCCCATTCAAATCATCTCCTTAACTGAGGATGGAATGTGAGGGGGTTGGAAAAACTGCCCTTGTTCCTTGCCCCAAAACTTGCACAGCTAGCCAGTTGCCCAGCTGTATGCCAAAATCAGATCCAACTTCAGAAAATGATGACCCTGAAGTCCCCACAGACATCCCTACACTATCATCCCCACTAATTGCTTCTCCCCAGCCCAGCTCATAGCACATTAGTGCATCCCACATAGAACTCCCAGCTTCACCAGACCTCTGACAAACCTCATCCGCAAGTATCCCACCATCATTACCCACAGACTGCAGACCTGCCCTATCTAACAGAACTCCCAACAGAATATTCTTACCTGTTGCTCTGTCCTGAGCCTCTCTCTCCAGGCACCAGAGAATCCACTGCAACCACCTCTCTCAACTGCCGTGCTCTCTTCCCACAAGTCACCGACCTGGTCTTTGCCTCCAAATGTCATCTCTTTTGGCTGGATTCATCTGCATCATTTGCCATCCCAGAGACAGAGTTAGGCACCTCCTGCAATAACTCTTCTGCCTGTGCCACAGTGGCCTCTCACCATTGCCGTAAGCTTTGCATACTTGCCATCTGTAACAAAAAAGAAACTGTAAGATAAAAAAACTCCATTCAATGTCTGCCTGCTGCTTCCATTTCCCTGTAAAGCCAGGGGCTTATAAGCTCCATAAGTAAAAGAAGACAGCTTAACTGCATCTGATGGAACCCTACACAAACACATGTGGGTGATGAAAAATTGCCTGTAATGTAGCACTACGCAGTCACACTATGTCCCCATTTGAGCCACTCAGTCCGGCGGTAAACCCATGAAGACATCGTACAGCATAACTCTCAACCTCTGTGCCCTGAATCTGAACCAAACAAATCAAGGAAAACACAGGTTGCATTACAGGAAGCCGGAGGGCATTACAGGAAGCCGGAGGGAATCAAACGCTGTACCCTTTGCTCATAAAGAATACCTTCAAGTTCAGAGCTCTAATCCTCTGTGCTAGATCCAAGATGAGAGCAATGCCAGATCAAATGGAACCCACTCCCCATTACTTATGTCCACACAATCCATCTCCCCTTTTAATCATTCCCTTTATTTATTTATTTATTTATTTTTTGAAGTACTCATCAATGCCCAGAACCTGGACAAAACACAAATTAATGGAGCAAGACAAGCCCAACATAACTCCGATTACCATTATACCACCCTACCTAACAACTACACTGGCGGACAAAAGCCCTGAATAATGGAGGGAGACAGACTATACCACCCTATCTAACAACTACACTACTGGGGTCAGTGTCATGCATGCAATACCCCTAATGCCCCACCATCCCATGCTTAACCACCTCACCTCTCAATACAAGAAGTCTAGTCAAAGTCATAAAGTCAAAATATAAAGCCCAAAAGTAAAACAGTGTAAACATATAAACCTTGCTGCTTCTAAACTAGAATACTAGTGTTTACCACATGAGTTTCCTGAAAGGTATGAAATCGGAAACTCAAATGTCTCATACTTGCTAATGGACTTACCATTCTTCATCAACAATCTGCTATGCAATATCCTGAAAGGGAACCAGCATAAGAAGCAAAAAGTTGGTCATTCCGCAAAAAATGTTACAATAATAAGTATGCTAACTATAGCCCCATACACTGCATGTGCACTAGGCAGTCATTAGTCTTCCCAGCTCGGAGCCACACCAGAAGTCATTCGTAGCTCCCACTGGACCAAATAAACACCAGCAAAACTGTGCCAGCCCATCACCACCAATGAACAGACCACCTGAGCTAGACCACCAAGAAAACCACCGACAGCTTCCAACACCAACTGGACCACAAAATACCACCAGTATGGCACGAAACCAAAACAAAACACCATGACTCCTCCAACCATGTGGCCTACAAAGAACCTTACTCACTAAAATATATTAGCTGAAAATATCCCCATATAGAAATTAATGCAGACAAAAAACCTTAGTTATAAATTGAGTCCAACCAACAACTACTAAATGCAGTGAAATGAGATAAGAATAGCAACTTATTTGCTAACCATTTAGGCCCCCTGGATCCAAATTCTCCTATACTGGGCAACCTTTCATACTCTGTTACAGATCAGAACAATGCAGCAAAAAAAAAAAAAAAAAAAAAAAAACCTTACCCACCTCTTTCATGCACAGAGCTATTAACCCAAAGCCTACCTGACCACAGCATTACCTACAGGTTGTCTCGGACATACATCTGCACCTTGCAAACTGACAAAAAATGTGATTCCTCTTCCCTTCCCAGCTACAGTCCTGTAAAACCTAAGCCAAACCCTATATCTACCTCACTTCCTCTAAAGTTCCTTTTACAAATTAACCCATCCTTTTCAACAGTCTGGCCAACCTCTCATCCCTATTCTTTACCCCTTTTCCCAACAAATCTCCCACCCCACCACCAGTGGCGGCTGGTGACTTCAAATCAAAGGGGTCTGCAGGAGACAGCTGAATGGGTGGGGTCAATGGGAAGGGGTGCGGCCAACTAGAAAGGGGAGGAGCTATGTTCAAAACCACAAAAACTAAATATACTGCCCTGGGTGCCATACCATCATTGTGAGAGTCCAATCAAGACAAAATGAAGTGTAGAAGAATAAAAATATTTCAATGCATTGGCTGCATGACAGCTTAATATCTAGATGGAAACAAAAATGTTTGTGAGGCGTGAAAAAATAAATTACTTTTTTTTAAATACATTAATGAAATGCCAGTCAAAATCAAGTATAAGAAAAACAAGCAGCACTCAACTCAAACCACTTCTTGCACTGCAGTTCTAATTATAGTTTATATTCAGCTTTATTAAAGTACCAAGTAACATGCTGAAAGTAGAAATCTCTGATGCCCCCACTTGTAAAAATGTTCCTTATCCAAAAAAGACCTGCTGCCTGACATTTACTTGTTTCATGGGGAAAACATGATCAAAGTAAAAAATGAAAAGCGAACAAGAAATAAGCTCAAGATACATTGCTTAAAAGGATTACTGCACAGGTTATGGACCACACAATTGGCATTCTGTTTATGGGTAAAGCCTGCAGAGATTACTGGAAGTCTCCAAGTGTAATGAGACTCTTAAAATAATGTAATCCTGTTCTTTAGTACAAATACTGGCATATGCATTTCAATAGCCAAGGCTTATACATTATCTAGTTAAGTATTCTCTACATGGCAACAGAAAGGCTTTCATTGTTGGCAATTCTTTAACAGTATACTTATTAAAGCTTACTTGCATCTTGCAATCTCAGCCAAGCTAACCTGATGGTCATTAAAGTATTGCTACTTAAACACAGAGCAACAGGCACTTTGAGTAATAAGCATAAATCAACAGTACAAACAATATGACAGAAACCAGACCATTCTGTAAAAATCAAGGACAGATGAAAAGCCACTCTAGTACTTGTGTCTACCTTGGATGGGGGGGATACTCTGCACATTTACACTGCATAACTACTCCTTGCCTTGCTTCGACACATCCAGAGTCACTACATGGGGGAGTGGGGTGCAACAAATATGTCACAGTTTGAAATGTCTCTGGCTGACATGTGATGGCCCTGACACATTTGTCATACCTCTCAACCTCAGAGCAAGAAATCTGGACAAAGTCATACAAAGAAATGGGACAAAGACCCAAAAATAAGGACAATTTTTAAAATATTGCTCTTATAAACTTAGAAAGATAATAGAGGTCTTGCATTAGTGTGAATTTTCTGAATGGTATGAAATCTGAAACTCAAATGTCTATCATTATTTTCTAACTTCAGTCTTTAATGATTTGTCACTAATTTGCCAAAAAAACACAATTTTATGAAAAATGGACCAAAAATGTGATGTAAAAATATAAAATAGCAACACAATACAGCTGGGAACCTGTCAAAGAAGGGACATTTTAATATTAGTACCGCTAACTTGAGCAGCTGACAAAATAAAATAATCTACATGCATTTCTGAAATAAAAGTAATCTAACGGATTATTACAGTTATTTCTTAATTATAAACCCTCCATGTTTTCTTCCAAAATTGCTATTTTGCGGAGGGATCGTTAGGGGAAGAGCAACATTTTGAGCCAAAATCAGGGACAATTGAGAGGTTTGGCTATGCCTAATTCTATAAAGCAATTTATTTGCATGTACCTCTCAACCTGTTAATGCAATAAATCAGGACAAGGCCAAATATATTGGGGGAACATATAAACAGTACTAAAGATTGCTCTTGTATAAACTGAGACAGTTGATAGAACAGGTCTTACTTTAGCATACAGTTTTCTGTAGGATATGAAGTCTGAAACTCAGTGTGTCATTAGTGACTTAATTCCTAAATGATTTGCCAGAAAACCACAATTTTTATGAGGAACAAACCAAAAATAAGAAGCAAAAAATCTATTCATTCTTTGAAAATCTAGACAGTTGGGAGGTATGGTTTAGTTGGGGTTGCCTAGGTTTGCCACCCTTCCCCCTCACAAAACCATGGTTGAATGGAGCCTCCCCCTGTAGCCATTCCAATGATCCATTACTTGGCTGTTTCACTCCATTTACCATAAACACTAATGTGCATACTGATTTACTTCTATGATGATTTGAACTTCATTTTGAAAGTTTTATTTTGCATTTTACAGCACAAACACTAAGACATCTGCTAAACAAACTTTGCATTAAAACTTCTCTGCCATTGAAACTCACATTCATTGAAACAACATTGAAACCCACATTCAAAGAAAATGCATTTTTCCCGTGGCAGATAAAGATTAATTCTGGGTTGTTTTCAAATCATAGGCCCCTTGCATATGAAACATACATGTGCTCTTTGATACACCTTCCTATTGCTTTGAACATTTTTCCAGTAAACAATGAAACAAAATGCATGCACCAATGACAAAACTGCCCAATTCAGAAAATTTCCATCATAAAATTCTACTCAAACTTCTACAGTCCACTATTATCAGTAAATATGCACAATTCTACAGTCCACCATTATCAGTAAATATGCACAATCTCTAAAGTAGTAAAAAAGTCATGTAAATAATTCCACGTTAAATTTGTAATGAAGAGGTTGCTGCTAGCAATCACCTTTATATTTCATGGTTTCATCGAAAAAAAAAGTGTCTGATGCCCCTGAGGAATAAATTGCCTAAATTACATTAAAAATAAGCTAGTAATATTGCAATAGGAAATGGATGGCAAATTGATAACAGGCTCATAGTATCTTAACTTTCAGTACGGCAGCATTCACCCTTTATGGGAGTAGAACCAACAACCTTCTGCATCAAAAGCAAGTACACAACCTGTTGTGCTATTAGCAATGTGAGCTGACTTAGCATAATCAGCACTAAACTTCTATTCCCCTGCAGCTCTCAGCTCCTTGTAAAATCTACTCAATACTCAACTGCATCTCAACTTCGCAGCACAAGAAATCTGGAAAAAGCCAAATTTATTGGGGTGGGTCAAAAGGGCAAAAAACAGAGACACATTAAACATTGCTTGTATAATCTTGGAAAGCTGCTAGAATAAAATGCTGTGTTACCACCATACATTTTACTGCCAAAGTCCCTGTGCAAAAGAGTCAGAACAACATACCACTATGCCAAATCACCTGCTTTGTGAAAGAAAAATGCTGTGTTACCACCGTACATTTTACTGCCAAGGTCCCTGTGCAAAACAGTCAAGAGCAACATACCAGTATGCCAAATCAGCTGCTTTGTGAAAGAGAGGAAGACTGAAACTTAAATGGCTATCATTTAATGAATTCAGTTCTCACCATAGCTGTCAACCTATTAGCACAAAATACCTGGACAAACCCAGTAATGAGGGAATACAGCCCTCAAACATATTCAGTGAATTCAGTTCTTGCCATAGCTGTCAACCTTAGCACAAAAAACCTGGACAAAGCCAATAACAGGGTATTACAGTGCCAAAAATAAGGACAAATTTCAAATAGTCATCTTATAAACTTAAAAAATTGCTATAATAAAAGGTTGTGTTACTATATATTTATTGCTAGAATAAAAAGTTGTTTTACTATGTATTTTCTGAAGAATATGAAGTCTGAAATTCAAATGCCTGTCAATTTTACTTCTGACGGAACAAAAACAATTTTCAGCAGAGGCCCAGGAAGAAATAATGCAGACATGTCTTTGTTCATAGGTTGGTACTAGGCTATCAGCCCTAGGGCCTATACAAGCCTAGCCTAGCCATAACAATTCCCTGGCTATTTCTTCCCACATTATTTACTTTCTTGTAACATGGGAGGACACAAAAGCAAACCCACACAAACACAGGGAGAAGATACAGACCCCCACAAAGAAGGCACCCCAGCCAAGAATCAAACCTGAGAACCTGCAGCTGTGAGGCAACAATGCTACCACTGCACCATCAAATATCAAGCATTGCAATATTTACAAACCACAGATATTATGAGGAACAGATCAGATCAAATATGAGGTAAAAATCTGCAATTTTTTTACAAATGGTGGTGGGTAGGGAATTCAGGTCTTTAACACCTGCATACAAGGTACAGGGTTCAAGCCTGAGGTATTCCCTACCACACCACCATGAGTCTAACCACCAGTATATTGCACCTGGGGCATCACACACACACACACATACACACACATACACACACACACACACACACACACACACACACACACATTCAAATCCCTGTCCACACACTTACCTGTAGTAAACCACCATACATCCTATGCAAATCAGACCTGTAGTAAACCACTATAAATCCCTGTCCGCAAACCACCATAAATCCTATGGAAACCCGTGCAAATCCGACCCTGCCCGCCGCGAGATCTTCCCCTGACGAGACTGCAGCAAACTCCAATCCAGACTCTGCCCGTCGCAAGATCCTTTCCCCGACGAGACTGCAGCAAACTCCTGACTGCTGACGTTGCAGTCCGACCCTGACACATTTTCCCAGCGAGTTCCAGGACAGTCTATGCAGTTTAAAACTGCATAGACTTCTGGGAGCTCTGTTCTTCATGTTTCCCAGTCAGGACTGCTGCTAAGACATCTGCGCATGCTCCAGACTGTCTCAGCAGCAGTCCGGACTAGTGTGCATGCGCAAAGTCCACGATTTTTTTAATTTTTTTATTTTTATTTCTTTTTATTTCTTTATTTTTCTTTATTTTATAGTTGAGGGGGCTGCAGTCCAGCAATCCAATAGTATGGGCCGCCCCTGCCCACCACCCCCATTTAACTCACTCTAGATCTCTAAAGATGTCCCTGGACAAACTGGTTTGTTCACAAACCTCATTTCATTTGAATATCTAACAGACACTTGTCTAACTACAGACAAATAGTAAAGTGCAGCCTCACAGCAAGAGGTTCTCCTGTTCGATTCTCGGCTTGAGCACCTTCTCTATGGAGTCTGCATGTCCTCCCCTTGGTCGAGTGACATCTAATGACATGCAGGTAGGTGTGTGCGTGAATGGGAGTGCCTTCTTTGAAAGTTGGGCTTCCGGCTGGCAACTTGACACCGTAAAAATCCACTGCCAGCAATTAGCAGACCGGAGTTCCACAGTGGCGACCCCTAATCGGGAAAAGCCGAAAGAAAGAAAGTAAAGTGCATAGTTAACATCTTTAGTAAAAGGGTAATGTAACAATTATGCTGTAATGTTATAGCAGCTACAGACACAATAAGTAGGGTAAGATACAGCAATAATGTGTTTTGAAAGTTTCAGGAAAATGGAAATAAAATGTGCAGGTGCAGAGAAAAGTTTAGGTGCAACAATTTAATATGAAATTGAAACATGCCAGACGTTATGTGGGGGTGAATGAAACTGGAGTAATAACACTGAAATGTTGGGGTCATAGTACCAATAGAGTGACTGGGAAATTATGAGGGAGGTAATATCCTTATACAAAGATTTTGGCATTTGGAAAAGAATAGATACTAGCATTTTCAGTGTTTTTTTCTTATCATAGATTCTAGGTTCACAGATTAGCACTAGGCTAACTGCCCATGTGGGTCATTTAAAGACTAACCAATCATTGTTTTGAGAATCAAACTCTGTACCTTGTGCCTGCAAGGTCAAAACCTTAAACATTATGTCAACCTCCCAACCCTAGCAGTTAATCACTTGTTAAGTAAAGAGGCACGTCTATATCAGTTCTGCATTGAGTCCTGAAATTAACAGTCCTGCAACTCCAAAAAATAAATTGACATAAAAAAACAGGAAATGCTGAGACTCCCTGTAGTACCTTAAAAATGTTTTTGAAGGTATCCCACATTCTTGATTCCAGTGGCAACACCGCATTCTCCTGCTTCTTCTACATACTAAAGCTGAAAACGATATACCTCAAAGTATAAGAAGTATTCCAAGGTACTAGAACCTTTGACTTATTTGCCACATATACCACACTTATGGTCCTCAGGCTAGCAGCAGGCATTTCTTTAGCATCAGGCCACAGTGATACATGCCTTTTTTCTGAGCAGTGAACAAATACATATTAAAAGATTTTGCCTCTGATGGCCTGAGGAAAACAGTCTGTGGCTATCATTGCAATCATCTAGGCTTGACTGAAAGCAGTGTTGCTGTGTCCTCTGTAATTTCTCAGTAATATCTTATTAAAGCAGATACCTGTGAATGTAATATCGCATATTTGGGATATTTTCATTTTCTGCAAGTCTCTTCAGAAACATATATCAGTTGGACATATGATAGGAATAATATCCTCACCCTTGTTATTCTTCTCATGATCAAACATACCTTCTGTAAATCTCTTACACTTTCCATTCTTCTGTTAATCCCTTCATACCTCATGTACACAGTGTATATTTCAGGTTAAAGGAGAGTTAGAAAACACACATGTAAATATAATACAACATTGAAACACATTCATCTTTGCATGCCTGTATTCATCTTTGTTGCACTCATAATGTTTTATATTTTATTATATTCTGTTTCTTGCATTGTCTTGGGCAGAACCAGAAACCTGTCCATTTGGATCATTGTTTTACAGAATTTAAGAAAAAAATGAAAATAAAATAAACAAATACCTATTGGAGGTCATAGTCCCCCCACCCCACCAAGAGATATGTGTTGCACACAATGGTATCAGACAGAGAGTTATCCATAATTTTTTTATTATGCGCTAGACATAACTCAACATATCCTACTCTGTTCTGCATGAACAGTCAATTTTTTCTAGGCCAGCAGAATTTCTACTGCTGAGGAGGAGCTACATTTCATCGACAATAATATGTGCTTTATTATCTGAACTACTGTTTCTGTTAATTCAAATGGATAAAAATAATGCTGGGTAATAATTGTTAAACGGACTGTAATACAACACACACAGGAATGAGATACTTACATGGACACACAATGCCGAAAATACACTAACACTCACACATACACACACTCTGATTTGCTGGAAAAGGCTGCATTACAAATAAAAGGACTTTGCAGATTTAATAATTTTAACTAAGAAGAACCACCTTACTAAAGAATGAAAAGTAAGTATGTAGACGGCTGAGAAATATAAAAGGTATGTGATGCTGTATAATCCCTGACAAAATATCACTGGCATTATGAATTGTACTTAGATAATGTCCACGTCAGTATTAAGTGACTTACATCATCATTTTTTGATTTGTTCTTAGCAACGACAAAACTCAACTAAGCTGCGACCCTGAATGGGATAAAACTACTATCAAAAAGTGAATCAAAGAAAATAGTACTGTGGTTAGTCATTCAGGGTAATCAACATCCAACAAACATCTTAACTTCAAAACTGCTAAAAACTGACATTTATTAAATACGGGCTCCTATCACAGTCTTGAGGAGAAATTCCTTGAGTGTCAGTAGCTCACAGAAAAAGAAATGAACAGCATAACACAGAATGTTTTCCTCCATAGGAAATGATTGTCGGTGTGATTTCTAATTCTTCTTCAGCAATGATTCACTTTCTGGGGAGATTTCTCCCTACTTCAGTTGGTATATATAAGTTCAGGGGGTGGGTGTTTGCCCTGGAGTTTTCCACCCTTTTGGTTTTCATGAAGTTGGTGTTTCGTAGTAGAACCATTACATTTAACACAATTATTAAAATGTAAATTGCAGTGGCTATCGATGTACTTGATGACAATGCAGAATAATTCTAACTTCTACATTTCCCTTTGTAGCTTCTACAGTATAACTTTTCAATAATTCTCCCAGTACTAGAAGCAAGGCCTTTGGCTTACAGTTTTTAAAATCACAACTGTTTCCCTTATTCGTATAATATCTTCTCCTTCTAACCATTTTCTGTTTTTCAGTTTACTGTTGTCTCTTATTTTACTCCTTTCCTTAGTGCAATTGTCATTAAAACTTTATTTTTGTCGGCTCAATTCCATTTCCCTTTCTTTTTTAATACTTTTAACTTGGAAGCCTGTCCAGCCATCCTTACTCATGTCCTCGAATCCTAGCTGTAACCCTGACTGTGCCTCTAACCCCAACTCTACAGATTCATAATTTCATATTCACCATTGGAAGGCTATTGGTGAATTACAATTTATGCCTTGCCAGTTTCATCCCTCATGTCATGACTCATTCCTCTAGTACATACCAGTCAATCTCAGGTTAATTTTTAGGATACCGTTGAAATCATTTAGGCTATGTTTAAATGAAGATAGTGAGTTGCGCTTCTTAACAAACAGGGTAAGTTTATTAAATAAGTTTGCAAGGTGCTGGGATATAAACCTGTCCCTCCGCCATGTCTCATTATCCTATAGGTGAAGATTTAGGCCTCTGGTTCTGGTATTGTTGGAGATACTACACTTGCAGATGGTCCACGACAACTAGGTCTCTCATGACACAATAAGCAAAACAGAATTCTTTCCTCAAAAGTCTGTGAGACACTGAATAAAAGGATAGCACTTCCAGACTTTTGTAATTGTTTGATATGCTTAGTGAGACATATTCCAAAGTGAACACTGTTCACAATAACTAGTCTAATCAAAGCTAAGTATAAGGGAGTAATTACATATTAATACACTGGCAATATTCCTTTATTAGTTAGCTGTGCTAAAAAAAAGGGGTATCCTAACCCAGGTTCCTAGAGCCATAACAGCATTTTCATTTTGTAGGGGTGTGTTTTCTATACAGTATGATAAATTAGTGATTGTCAGCCAATAGTGAAGTGGCCGCGGTGGTGCAGTGGCTAGCATTGTCACCTCAAAGGAAGAGGTTCTCTGGTTTGATTCTCAGCTGGAGCGTCTTCTGTGTGGAGTCTGCATGTCCTCCCTGTGGTCGAGTGATGTCTAAAGACATGCAGGTAGGTGCATGTGTGAATGGGTGTGCCTTGTTGGGTGTTGGGCTGGCAACTCAGCACTGTAAAAATCCACTGTCAATCATTAGCAGACTGTAGTTCTGCTGTGGTGACCCCTAACTGGGAAAAGCTGAAAGATGTTTTAAGTCAACCAATAGTGATAACACTTTACTTTTTAGTATTTAGTTTGTGTACAATGCACATTATATAGCCTTAAACACTACCTTATGAAAAGCACTTTCCATAACAGTATCATTATTTAGACAGAATGTGTCTGGTGCTGCTACTGTGGATATAGACTCTTTTTTTTTCTTTTTTAAACTGACTGATTAGGAAAGAATATTGGAGGTTGTTCTTTTCTGATTGGTGAAGTAATGAAAATAAATGTATTTAGTTGATAAAAGTAAGTGCTGATATTAGGCAGCCACGGTGGTGCAGCAGTTAGTGTTGCTCTCTCACAGCAAGAGGCTCTCTGGTTCAATCCTCAGCTGGGGTGCCTTCTGTGCAGAGTCTGCATGTCCTCCCTGGGGTTGTGAGGGTTTCCTCTGGGTGCTCTAGTTTCCTCCCAGAAACATGCTGTAGGTGGATTGGATGCTCTAAATTGGCCCTAGGTGAGAGTGTGTGTGCCTTCTGTGGAACACTGGGTGCTGGGCTGGCAACTTGAAACTGTAAAACTACACTGGCAATCATGAGCAGATAGGTGATTTACTGTGGTGATCCCTAACTGGGAAAAGCCAGAAGAAAGTTAGTGCTGACATTCAGAAATCAATGTAAGTCTATTGATATTTCTGCACATCACCATATTTATATGGTATAAAAGTGGTAGCACTTTTTCACATGGGTAACAGCAGATCATATAGAACAAAGGGTTTATTCAATTGCAGTTTGGCCAACATGGTTTATGTGGCACTTTACAACAAATACATAGGCTTTATTATTATTATATAGGTAAACAGGTATGGAGGCTTAAAGCCTGGATTTTCAAATACTTGTATGAATCATCTATTAGATCTGTACACAGTGCCTTATATGTTGTAAGGAGTTTTCTAAATTTCTTTTCTATGAAGTAGCATAGGCAGAAAGGACAACAGAGTAGGTGACTTGAACAACATTCGGCAAGTAAAGGCACATCTTTCTGAAGTCTGTATTCAGCAAGGGCTAAATGGGGTTAACAATGTTTAGCATGTAAAACTCAACTACCAATCATTAGCAGACCGGAGTTCCTCTGTGGCGACCCCTAACCGGGAAAAGTCGAAAGACACAATGTTTGATGAAACAAACAAGACACAGCGCTAACAACAAAAAGTAACAGAATCCAATCATTATTGTAGCATAATTTTTTTGCTGAGCCACTGATTGGTTTATATCTTCAGTTTGGAGACATAAATTGGTTAGTTAGTTTGGTGTCTTCAGATTTTATATGCTGGTCTTTTCTGAATTCCTGTTATATTCTAAAGAGGTCTTGGAAACCTAGACATTGAAACACTCACTGTGCATTAAAAGTTTGAGTATTACCCTGTTTCATGGTACACCTTTAATTTTTCAAGATTCCTGACAGATTTCAAGTTTTTGAGACATTTTTAGACATTTCAGATTTTTATTGGCAGGGCAGTTAGCATCTAGAATGACTTGCAAGATAGTATAAGAAAGTACCACAATTTGCAACTTTTCAAAACTCTTTTAAATGTTGAAATAGGTGACAAGAAATATAATGATATGTGAAAGTAATACAAAGCAAAAGAAAAACATGTACAAACATCTGAATTCATGTTTGTAAGTATCTGTTGTTTACCTGAAAGCTGAGCAGTTGTAGTAGTCCAAAGTCAGACTTTGGTGCTAAACTTTTCAGGACTGCCTTCATTAAAATATTACTTCCTGAGATTTTACTTTGGTTTGCTAATCTTTCCTGCAGTCTTGGAGATATTTTCCTTCTTTTACTGTGGTGACATAAACTTTTAGCTATGGAGCAGAGCATGTCTTACTATAAAAATGCACGTAACCATATAGTGAAACTGTAGGGCCACCATACTACCAGGAATACAGCAGGTTGTGGTACAGCTTCTGATATGACATATGCCACTCAGAATTGATGGACTGACTATTCTTAAGATGAAGAATGGCTTAAAACGATATTAAAGCTTTGTCTTGGAAAGTTTATGTATTGTGCTATGCCTTTGCAATTCATAGATTGTTCTGCCACTGATATTTTCCACTTTGGGGGGCATCAGTGAAAACAGCAGCCTCTTTGGTAAAACTGCCTCCTAGTGTGGCATTTCAAGGGATGACTAATGCAATTATCCATGCATATTCCTGCAGAAGACTCATTCAGCCTATTATACCAGGAGAAAAATGTGAATGCTGTCAAAAGACAGACCGTAGGATTCAGAAAGCTCTGCATGGCATGCAGGAATAGTGCAGGAGCTGCTGGAGGCAATATGACCACCATGCGAGCCAGGAATCAGCTCCCAGGACGAGCGATCCTGCACTATTCCTGCACGGACACAGATTCTGTATGCAAATTACCCCATTTGCAGGTGAAAACCATGCAAATGAGGTGAATTTGTGATCCAGGAAGCTGGCAGTCGGCCATGCAGGACTAGTGTAGTCTGCAGAAATGTAATTGGTTAGTAACTGAGTACATTTCTGCAAACTACAAAATGGAGCCATGACAGCTCCAAATAAAAGGTGTATATAATGTGGAAACCATGCCAATGACTAAATATATGGCCATTGGCATGAAAAACAGTTGCAAAAAAAAAATAATAATAAGTTTTATTTTTGTTAGCCGATTTTAGCTGTTTAAACATAGGGCAGTGGCACGCAAATGGGGTTGGGCCGAAAATAAAAAAAAACCCCTGAAATAAGCATTTAATCCAAAATCACAATTTTGCCATTATACTCAATGGCAGGCAGAAGACAACATGGCCAGTGAATAGTGGTTGCAAAGGCGGAAGGCTCAGTGTGGGACTTATAACTAGGCGTTAGCAGGCAATCCTATGCAAATGAGGGGAATGATACTAAATCCTAGATCCCCGCTCATAGCTAGCCTGCACCCAACCATATCAGTGCAGGAAGACCATGGTGCAAGCCTAAGAGCTAGCTGACATCATTGAGGGGTGTGTCAGGCATACTGTAAGCTTACTGGAGCCCTGTGGCTCAGGTATGCCCTTAGCTTAGCACAGGTAAGCAAGGGGGTGTGTCTGAGGCTGCCTAGCACTCTTCACATTGCCTAAGCAGGTGGGCACATGGCGCACCATGTTTTAAAGGAAAAAAAAAAGGTAAACCAGGAAATAGCAGCTTCATGTACATCTGAGCACTGTGTTTGCACGGCACGCCTCGGGGCTTAAACAGGAAGGCAATGGGAAGGAAAAACAGCAATAGGAAGGTAACCAAGGAGAACTAGCATAGCTGGCAGATGTAATGTATCAGAATCAGCCAATTACACAGGCAGCAGACCAGCCCAGTATAGCACATCACTATAACCTATGCAAACACCTTTCTCTCTGTTTTTTTCCACAAACTCTACACCACCGATGTACACAAGCAGGGAAATTTTATCAAACAAAAGCAAAAAAAATGATAAGAACTGCTGTTGCTGTAATAAATCAACATGTGGAAGAGGCTGAGGGTGGTGAGGATGAGAATGCTGATGACCAACCACAGTGAAGAGACGGAGAAGAGTGTACAGACCCAGGGTAACCTACCAGGGGCTACATGAGCTGGAGATATAGGGTGGACAGGGACCTCCTACAACAAATTGTTGAGCTGTGCCGGCCACACATCACACACAGAACCAACAGAGGGGACCCCATCCCAGTGGATACCAAGGTATGTGTAGGCCTAAGAATACTAGCCACAGTTACCCTCCAAAGGCCAACTGGGGATATCATGGGGATCTCACAGGCATCAGCATCCAGGGTACTCCACCAGTTCCTGGATGCCATGTCAGCACATGCCAGTGAGCACGTATATTTCCACAACACCTGTGAGGCTTTGGCAAGCAATATGCATCTCTTTCAACAAATAGCAGAATACCCTAAGGTAGTGGGTGCTATAGACTGCACGCACATATGCATCAAAGCACCACGTGGTGAGCGGGGTAGGGTCTACATCAACCGCAAGGGCTTCCCCTCCATCAACTTCCAGGTCATGTGCGATGCCCAGGGCATTATAATGAATGTGTGTGCTGACTGCCCTGGAAGCTATCATGACTCCCACATCTGGCATCTCACTCAGCTGTACCAGAGATATGCCTATGGGGACATCCCTTATGGTCACTTAGTGGGGGATGCTAGTTACACACAGGAGCAGTGGCTGATGACACCCATCAGAAATGCACACACACCCGAACAAGAACTCCATAATGAGGCACGCAGACTAGAATCATAATAGAGCGTGTGTTTGGGATGCTAAAGTCATGGTCCCAGTGCCTGGACACATCTGGTGGAGCCTTGCAATACTCACCAGCTACATGTACCCAAATTGTCATCATATGTGCCATGCTATACAATATGATCCTGGGGACACAGCTGCGGCAGGAACAGCACAGGGGAAGGCCACAAAGCCACCCGCCATTGCCAAGGCCTGCACAGACACAGAGTGACTCGGAGGAGGAACAACCTGAGCCTGTCCCAGTAGGCAGGAGGAGGCGTGTCCAGTATGCCCAGGCCATGGTAAAGAGGCAACACATAGCACATACACTGACACAGTAGGAACCCAGGGAATGACACCTCTCCCTGACTTGTATATACAGTGAAAGGGATGCCAAACATGACACTACTTGTGCTTAACCATGTATAGGGAGTGTACTATGTGCATCCGACAAAGTCAGCCCTGCAGCACCATCCTCAATACTGGCACAGCCACAAAGTAAGTCACTCTTCTTATCAATTGCCGAATGGAGTAGTATGTGTTCTTACTTGTATCTATGGTATGGATGTGAGCATGCAAGGGAATCTGGTGGCTGAATATGATGCCAGCAGATAGTAGACACCTACAGTGGCAGCATGACATCTGTAACAAATACTGGTGTCACCATAATAGCCAGTACTAGACAAATTGACAAAACCCACTGCAGGAAATGTGCTGGGCCACCTGTGTGCCCATAGGACACACACATGCCAGTCAGGGAGACTCACATACCCAACAACAGTCTCAGCCAGCAGGACAGGTGTAGAAAACACACACACAGGCTGTGTTAAGGCCACTGAGTAATGGCTATGGAGAACATCCCCCCCAGACCTACATAAGGATAATCACAAGGCTTTCTTTAGTTATGTTAGGAACCTGGGTGGGAATTCCCAGATATGCTCAGAATTAGTCCAAAATGACAAGAAATACACCAAACCCACAGACATTGCCAACATCCTAGCTGACAGGTTCAGCGCAAACTCCCTCCCCCTCCTCACCAAAGGGGCAAATATCTATCCCAGCAGAGTGCTGTCCCCCTTACATCTCAGATGCTCAGGTAAGAGCTGCCCTCTCCAAAGCAAAAAACACAGCGTCAATGGGACCAGACGGTGTCCCAGGCTGCATCCTACATGAACTCCAAGAAGAGCTAAACCCAAACATAAAACTACTGTTCAATCTCAGCCTTACTACAGGATATGTACCCAAAGAGTGGCGTACAGCAACAGTTGTCCCTCTCCACAAAGGTGGTGCCTCAACGGATCCTGGAAACTATCGCCCCATAAGCCTGACTAGCTTGGTCTGCAAAGCTATGGAAAGGATCATCATAGACCTCATAAATAAAGATATTGGGGACCTACAGACATTGGATCCTACCCAGTTCAGCTTTGTAAAGGGCAGATCCTGCCTCTTAAATCTGGTCAATTTCTTTGAAGCAGTCACCAATGCCATTGACGAGGGGAAGGTGGTCCACACAGCCTACCTGGACCTCGCAAAAGCCTTCGATACAATACCCCACTCGGGCATTTTAGATAAGCTCACCAGCTTAAATATAAACCCCTATGTCACTAGATGGGTTGCAAACTGGCTCAAGGACAGAACCCACATGGTTAGAATTGCTGGAGCCATGTCAGACTCCAAACCAGTTACAAGTGGCATCCCACAAGGCTCAGTCCTGGGACCTCTCTTGCTCGATATATATTTCTAGGAGGTACAGGCCAACATGGAAGGACTGGGGCTGACCAAGTTCGCAGATGACTGCAAACAGGGTGCCATAATCGACTCTCCAGATGACACAAGCATCCTCCAAAAGGGCCTCATAGAAACAGACAACTGGTGCCAGAGCCATGGCCTCAAGCTAAACGCAAAAGTGTATAGTCATCTCCTTTGGAAAAAACAAAGTGCCCACAAATTACCACATAGGTGGCAATCCATTAAGTACAGAAGAAGTAATTAGGGACCTGGGGACCCAAGTTGATAGCAATCTCTCATTTGACAACCACGTGGCCAAAGTGGTTAGAAAAACATTTTATATAGCCCGGTAAAGCTCCACACAGACTGCAGCGCCTCTCGACTGCTCAAAGCACGTATTACTGTGGAAATATCCACTCGGTAAAAGGTGAAACCAAACAGTCAATTTTATTATAAATCCATACAGTTAAGCGCTTTTCGTCCCACTGACAGCGGGACTTCTTCAGACTAACCATAACAAAGTAATAAAACATTTAAATAGCCAATTTGGCGCCAAGCAGAAATGCCATAACCAGCCAACAAATTAGATTCTGAAACAACAACAACAACCAAGGCTCACAAAAATAATAAAACCATTCAAATAAAGTAAAATGTCTAATCAATGAGTAAAATATAATATTGGCTTTAAATAAAAATGATGTTCATAATCGCTAGAATGCAAAACATTCTGTAAATAGGACAGCTACAAGTAGTAAATATATTAACCATAAAAAGCACATAACTACCATCAGAAAAGGTATAGAAAATATATGGATGTGTAAATAACATATAAAAAACATATAAAAATACTCCCTGATAAAGTAATAAAACAATGAATGGGTAAAATAAATAAATACATGCCAGCTGGAATGGTGGAACCATTGCAGCCCTAAAACATTGCAACATCAGTTGATCATAATGAAAGAAGGCTTCTGTTTTTCTAGACTTACTCACCACAAAAACATGATAAAATATATATATAATAATGACTAATATTCATGACTACTAAACTGCAAGTGTCTACAATTGATAAATACAAAAGGACTGTGGCTGACCAAGTTCGCAGATGACTGCAAATTGGGCGCCATAATCGACTCTCCAGCCGACACAAGCATCCTCCAAAAGGGCCTCATAGAAACAGACAACTGGTGCCAGAGCCATGGCCTAAAGCTAAATGCCAAAAAGTGTATAGTCATCCCCTTTGGCAAAAACAAAGTGCCCACAAATTACCACATAGGTGGTAATCCATTAAGTACAGAAGAAGTAATTAGGGACCTTGGGATCCAAGTTGATAGCAATCTCTCATTTGACAACCACGTGGCCAAAGTGGTTAGAAAAACATTTTATATAGCCCACCTAATCATGAAGGGACTCACATCTAGATCAGGAGAGGTCATCGTGCCTCTTTACTCATCCCTCATCAGGCCCATAATTGAGTACAAAGCCCCTTTTGGGATGTACCATACCAGACACCTGCAGCAACTGGAAAGACCCCAAAAGTACCTCACCAAGAGGATCAAAGGGCTCAAACAGATGCCATATGCTGCCCGGTTAAAGAAACTCCAGCTCTACTCAGTGGCATACCGCCTGTTCAGAGGCGATCTGTGCCTGACGTATAAAGCCATGTCCAACCCGGAATTAATGGACATGCTGCACCTCAGAAAATCCAAATCCCATCGAGCTACGCTCGAGACTTGAACCTCAGCACTGAAATAAATAGGACATGCTGGAGGGACAGATTCATAACCCAGAGGCTCCCTTCACTCTGGAATAAAATCCTAGTCCAGGTTAGGCAGAGTCCCTCATTGACTCTCTTCAAAGGGAATCTTGATGTGTGGATGGGAGATCGTAGGTTTACCCCGGGTATCACTTCTGTGTCACTGTTAGACAGAGGCACAGTATACTAAGCTCGAAAAAGGGCATAGCAAAATAAATTTAAAATGGGTGGCGAAAGACAAACACATTCTGGCTAGGCTTATAAATGCCCTAGGGCAGATAGCCTAGTTTGAACCTATGAACCTATGAACCTATGAACAGCAGAAGAAGTATATACTGAAATGCTACAATATATAAAATAATAACTATGATTACAATAGTTGTAACCTCTGAAATGTAAAATGTATATGAGCATAAAGCTCACTGATTCACTGCATACATAAATTGCAGTGATGTAACATCTAATCAATATAATAAATAAGATAAATTCAACGGTGTCTGCTAACACACATACCTACTAGAATGTATATATAAAATCACCAAAAATTATGTATGTTTTACCTACGTAGACTTCGTAATTTTGAAATAGGGTACAGTGAACATAAATCATTTAGACCAGGTAAGACACAGGCATTGCAACAAAGTTGCCAATACAATTCTAAAACTTCCAATAGAACATGCTTAGGTCCATCTCTTCCATCTGGAATAATAGAATCAATTGTTCTAAATGAAAATGTGTGATGAGTGTTCCCGATTATATGTTTAGCCAGTGCATTCTCTGATTTATTTGTCCTAATGGCATATAAATGTTCGTAAACCCACTCATGTAATTTTCTACGCGTTTTGCCAATATAAAATGCAGGACAACAATTGCACTGAGCTAAATAAAACACTCCTTTTGATTGGCAATTAAATTTATGCCATAATTTGTATGAAACTCCTCTGATAGTAAAAGATTCACCTGTAACCATATATCTGCAATATTTACACATGTTGCACTGATACATACCTTTCCTGTTTAGGGATGCCACCATGGCCTCATTGTATTGTATAATTTGCTTTAAATTTCTACCCCTTTTCCAAGTAATTTTAGGTTTAGATGGTAATTTGTTACTAATATCTTGGTCAATTTTTATCGTGTTCCAATTTTTGTTCAAGATAAAAGAAATAGTATCACTATCAGAAATGTATGGAGTGATAAAAGCCAAGTTGGTGGGAAACAAATCAATGTTATGAGATTCCATTGTTGGATGGGAATTCAAACCGAGAATGGGTAAATAAAAACCAATGTCTCTTTTGTGGATAACCTCCTTGACTATTAACTCTACAAATGGTTTAGGGTAACCCCTGCTTAAAAACATGTTCTGTAATAATTGGCATTCATCATAAAAATCATCTATCCTCGAAATCATGCGTGCTGCTCTAACCAACTGGCCTTTTACAACAGACTTTTTTTGATGCATCGGGTGATTACTACTGTAGTGCAGGAAAGTGTTAGAGTAAGTGTCTTTTCTATGTATTTTTGCGTAAAACATATTGTTACCATAATCTTTTCGTAGGTCGACATCCAAGTAGGTTATCCTATCCTTGTGGAAGGTGTACGTAAAATGTAAAAATTCAGTACAAGAATTTAAAACAGATACTAGTTCAAAGGCCATAGTATCATCACCTTCAACTAAAATAAAAATGTTGTCTAAAAAACGTGTATAATACTTAATTTTGTTCATGATATATACATTCTTACCTAACACTTCTTGCTCCCAGAAGGCCATGACTAAATTAGCAAAGCTCGCCCAACAGGGGGAGCCCATGGTTACGCCAATCTTCTGGAGGTAGATTTTTTTATCAAAAGTAAAATAATTGTAAGATAACACTATATCTAGCATTTCTTCCACTAATTTAATTTCTGTTGGTGGTGCATTATATTTCCGTAGCATGAAACTAACCCACTCCATACCATCCTGATGTGGTATACAGGTGTATAAATATTTTACGTCAACCGTTAAAAAATTCAATTCATCATCAAACGTTAGGTCATTAATGTTATCAAGGAAGGTCCAAGAATCTTTGCATATGGTTTTATCCTTAGAAATATTCTTCTGAAGAATGGTATCTATCATTTTTGCACACGGGTAAGTAATACTATTCCTGGCATCCACCAATGGTCGCATAGGTGGATCTAATATTGATTTATGGATTTTGGGGATGCCAAAAAGAAGTGGTAATCTAGGTGTTAACATAGTTAAATAATTTAATGTACTCAAATCTATTCTACCTTCAATAAAAAAATCATTAAACAAAGACCTAATGATGTTATATGATTGATGAAGCTGATTCCTGGAGGTCTCTTCATAAACCTCAGTATTAAGAGTTTGAAGCATTTTATCAGTGTATTGTTGTTGGGTCATAATTCTTAACCCCCCTCCCTTATCGGGTTGTAAAATCCTAACACCTGTTTCTTTTAAACTCATTAGAGCCTGTCTATCCCAATCCATAATGTTAGATCTAGTGTTGTTCCTAGAATTAGTGTGTATCATATTTCGCAAGTCATTTTCGCAGATCTTTTCAAAAAAATTTAAAGTAGGATGCATTGGTGGTATAAATGTACTAGATACATGTAATTTGTTGTCTGCCACATATTCACTCATGAAAAATAGTTTTAAATTAAGCCTTCTTAAAAATAACTTCAAGTCAATAATAGTTTGTACTGGATCTGCTCGATGGGTAGGTACAAAGGTGTGTCCACGAGTCAGTAATTCAATAACATTGAGTTCAATAGGGACTCTAGTGTAGTTGAAAATTTTAAAATCTTTTGACAAGTTATACAGTATGGTAGGTTGTCCGAGTCCAGAAGTACTTACCTTCCCCTCTTCCCCTGATAATTGGAAAAGTTCTTGTTCGGGTAATGGTTGTTCTTCCTCAAATTGTAATGGGGCACACCCATCTGAAAATTTGTTGATTGTTGTGATGGATTTATCTGGGGTATAGAAGCATTTAGTTCTCTTGTTGATGCAATATACTGTGGAGTGGCTTCTTGAATATTGGAATTAGTGACATCCCCAGTGGTAATGTCACTTACTCCTTCTTCCGATACATTGTTCACACTCTGATCATGTACCGTAACTGTTGTAAATCTTGACTGTGAAGGGGGAGGTTTGGGATAAGCCCTACCAGTGCTGTATGCTTGTCTGTCCCTGTTTAACTTCTTTAATTTACCTTCTTTTATTTTATCCATATATTCATCTATGCTGGTAAAAATCCTATTATAGTCGTATTGATAACGAACAAAGTTAACATGTTGCTGTATAGTTTCATCCATCTTCGTTGCTCCTTCCATGAGCGAAATAGACTCTATTTCATAATGCTTAATAGTAACTTCTATTAATTCACAACCATGATTGTTGAATAACTTTATAAGTTCTTGGTGAAAAGGTGATCCATCCATAAGGCTCGTAGGGTATTGCCAAGACCTAAGCCCTTTAGGGACAACACCCTCACTGAGGCACTCCCTAAGATATGCAATTTCCACCTGTAATTTTTTGTATTTAACGAGGGATTGATCAAACTGTTTAAGTAAGGCTGAAATATCCAATAAGTCCAGGGCCGGTTGCTCCTTAGTTCCACTTTGAGAAGATGGTTGAAATGAAAGTGGGACTGATAACCATTCTGTCAACTTGGGTGCTCCAATAAGCCTACCGGGTTGTATATTGCATCTAGTTGATCCCTCTACATGGTTGCCAAGCTGCTGTGGCAAGTGGTGTTGTTGTTCATTAATATTTATATGTTGCATATTTAAAAACATTTCTCTGTCTGATTCTGATGAATGAATACCAGATTGGTTGTTTTGGTGGACATCGGTTTCAGTAGTAGCATTAATTACATCGGTTAACGAGTTGACACTGTTGTTGCTCTTGCTAATAAGTATGGTATCTAGTTTTTTGCTCAATGATTCCACTTGGCGAGTCAAGGACTCTATTAAATTAAGCATTATATAAGTACAATCATGTTCATTAAGAGGAGGAGGAGTCGGAGAAGTCGGAGAAGGAGCAGCAGACTCTGCCATGACAAACCGCCAAAAACACTAAAAAACACAAATTGGTAAAGCTCCACACAGACTGCAGCGCCTCTCAACTGCTCAAAGCACGTATTACTGTGGAAATATCCACTTGGTAAAAGGTGAAACCAAACAGTCAGTTTTATTATAAATCCATACAGTTAAGCGCTTTTCGTCTAACCATAACAAAGTAATAAAACATTTAAATAGCCGATTTGGCACCAAGCAGAAACGCCGTAACCAGGCAACAAATTAGATTCTGAAACAACAACAACAACAACAACCAAGGCTCACAAAAATAATAAAACCATTTAAATAAAGTAAAATGTCTAATCCATAAGTAAAATATAATATAGCTTTTCTGATGGTAGTTATGTGCTTTTTATGGTTAATATATTTACTACTTGTAGCTGTCCTATTTATAGAATGTTTTGCGTTCTAGCGATTATGAACATCATTTTTATTTAAAGCCTAATATTATATTTTACTTATGGATTAGACATTTTACTTTATTTGAATGGTTTTATTATTTTTGTGATCCTTGGTTGTTGTTGTTGTTTCAGAATCTAATTTGTTGTCTGGTTATGGCGTTTCTGCTTGGCACCAAATCGGCTATTTAAATGTTTTATTACTTTGTTATGGTTAGTCTGAAAAATCCTGCTATCAGTGAGACGAAAAGTGCTTAACTGTATGGATTTATAATAAAATTGACTGTTTGGTTTCACCTTTTACCAAGTGGATATTTCCACAGTAATACGTGCTTTGACCAGTCGAGAGGTACTGAAGTCTGTGTGGAGCTTTACCAGTTTGTGTTTTTTAGTGTTTTTGGCAGTTTGTCATGGCAGAGTCTGCTGCTCCTTCTCCGACTTCTCCGACTCCTCCTCCTCTTAATGAACATGATCGTACTTCTACAATGTTTAACTTAATAGAGTCCTTGACTCACCAAGTGGAATCATTGAGCAAAAAAGTAGATACCATACTTATTAGCAACAGCAACAACAGTGTCAACTCGTTAACTGATGTAATTAATGCTACTACTGAAACCGATGTCCACCAAAACAACCAATCTGGTATTCATTCATCGGAATCAGACAGAGAAATGTTTTTAAATATGCAACATATAAATATTAATGAAAAACACCACCACTTGCCACAACAGCTTGGCAACCACATAGAGGGATCAACTAGACGCAATATGCAAACCGGTAGGCTTATTGGAGCACCCAAGTTGACCGAATGGTTATCAGTCCCACTTTCATTTCAACCATCTTCTCAAAGTGGAACTAGGGAGCAACCGGCCCCGGACTTATTGGATATTTCAGCCTTACTTAAACAGTTTGATCAATCCCTCGTTAAATACAAAAAATTACAGGTGGAAATTGCATATCTTAGGGAGTGCCTCAGTGAGGGTGTTGTCCCTAAAGGGCTTAGGTCTTGGCAATACCCTACGAGCCTTGTGGATGGATCACCTTTTCACCAAGAACTTATAAAGTTATTCAACAAACATGGTTGTGAATTAATAGAAGTTATTATTAAGCATTATGAAATAGAGTCTATTTCGCTCATGGAAGGAGCAACGAAGATGGATGAAACTATACAGCAACATGTTAACTTTGTTCGTTATCAATACGACTATAATAGGATTTTTACCAGCATAGATGAATATATGGATAAAATAAAAGAAGGTAAATTAAAGAAGTTAAACAGGGACAGACAAGCATACAGCACTGGCAGGGCTTATCCCAAACCTCCCCCTTCACAGTCAAGATTTACAACAGTTACGGTACATGATCAGAGTGTGAACAATGTATCGGAAGAAGGAGTAAGTGACATTATCACTGGGGATGCCACTAATTCCAATATTCAAGAAGCCACTCCACAATATATTGCATCAACAAGAGAACTAAATGCTTCTATACCCCAGATAAATCCATCACAACAATCAACAAATTTTCAGATGGGTGTGCCCCATTACAATTTGAGGAAGAACAACCATTACCCGAACAAGAACTTTTCCAATTATCAGGGGAAGAGGGGGAGGTAAGTACTTCTCGACTCGGATAACCTAACATACTGTATAACTTGTCAAAAGATTTTAAAATTTTCAACTACACTAGAGTCCCTATTCAACTCAATGTTATTGAATTACTGACTCGTGGACACACCTTTATACCTACCCATCGAGCAGATCCAGTACAAACTATTATTGACTTGAAGTTATTTTTAAGAAGGCTTAATTTAAAACTATTTTTCATGAGTGAATATGTGGCAGACAACAAATTACATGTATCTAGTACATTTATACCACCAATGCATCCTACTTTAAATTTTTTTGAAAAGATCTGCGAAAATGACTTGCGAAATATGATACACACTAATTCTAGGAACAACACTAGATCTAACATTATGGATTGGGATAGACAGGCTCTAATGAGTGTAAAAGAAACAGGTGTTAGGATTTTACAACCCAATAAGGGAGGGGGTTAATAATTATGACCCAACAACAATACACTGATAAAATGCTTCAAACTCTTAATACTGAGGCTTATGAAGAGACCTCCAGGAATCAGCTTCATCAATCATATAACATCATTAGGTCTTTGTTTAATGATTTTTTTATTGAAGGTAGAATAGATTTGAGTACATTAAATTATTTAACTATGTTAACACCTAGATTGCCACTTCTTTTTGGCATCCCCAAAATCCATAAATCAATATTAGATCCACCTATGCAACCATTGGTGGATGCCAGGAATAGTATTACTTACCCGTGTGCAAAAATGATAGATACCATTCTTCAGAAGTATATTTGTAAGGATAAAACCATATGCAAAGATTCTTGGACCTTCCTTCATAACATTAATGACCTAACGTTTGATGATGAATTTAATTTTTTAACGGTTGACGTAAAATATTTATACACCTGTATACCACATCAGGATGGTATGGAGTGGGTTAGTTTCATGCTACGGAAATATAATGCACCACCAACAGAAATTAAATTAGTAGAAGAAATGCTAGATATAATGTTATCTTACAATTATTTTACTTTTGATAAAAAAAAATCTACCTCCAGAAGATTGGCGTAGCCATGGGCTCCCCCTGTGGGGGGAGCTTTACTAATTTAGTCATGGCCTTCTGGGAGCAAGAAGTGTTAGGTAAGAATGTATATATCATGAACAAAATTAAGTATTATACACGTTTTTTAGACAACATTTTTATTTTAGTTGGAGGTGATGATACTATGGCCTTTGAACTAGTATCTGTTTTAAATTCTAGTACTGAATTTTTACATTTTACGTACACCTTCCACAAGGATAGGAAACCTACTTGGATGTCGACCTACGAAAAGATTATGGTAACAATATGTTTTACGCAAAAATACATAGAAAAGACACTTACTCTAACACTTTCCTGCACTACAGTTGTAATCACCCGATGCATGAAAACAAGTCTGTTGTAAAAGGCCAATTCGTTAGAGCAGCGCGCATGATTTCGAGGATAGATGATTTTTATGATGAATGCCAATTATTACAGAACATGTTTTTAAGCAGGGGTTACCCTAAACCATTTGTAGAGTTAATAGTCAAGGAAGTTATCCACAAAAGAGACATTGGTTTTTATTTACCCATTCTCGGTTTGAATTCCCATCCAACAATGGAATCTCATAACATTGATTTGTTTCCCACCAACTTGGCTTTTATCACTCCATACAGTTCTGATAGTGATATTATTTCTTTTATCTTGAACAAAAATTGAAACATGATAAAAATTGACCAAGATATTAGTAACAAATTACCATCTAAACCTAAAATTACTTGGAAAAGGGGTAGAAATTTAAAGCAAATTATACAATACAATGAAGCCATGGTGGCATCCCTAAACAGGAAAGGTATGTATCAATGCAACATGTGTAAATATTGCACATATATGGTTACAGGTGAATCTTTTACTATCAGAGGAGTTTCATACAAAGTAAGGCATAAATTTAATTGCCAATCAAAAGGAGTGATTTATTTAGCTCAGTGCAATTGTTGTCCTGCATTTTATATTGGCAAAACGGGTAGAAAATTACGTGATCGGGTTTACGAAAATTTATATGCCATTAGGACAAATAAATCAGACAATGCACTGGCTAAACATATAATCGGGAACACTCATCACACATTTTCATTTAGAGCAATTGATTCTGTTATTCCAGATGGAAGAGATGAACCTGAGCATGTTCTATTGGAAGTTTTAGAATTGCATTGGCAACTTCGTTGCAATGCCTGGGTCTTACATGGTCTAAATGAATTATGTTCACTGTATCCTATTTTAAAATTAAGAAGTCTACGTAGGTAAAACATATATAATTTTTGGTGATTTTATATATACATTCTAGTAGGTATGTGTGTTAGTATACACCATTGAATTTATCTTATTTATTATATTGATTAGATGTTACATCACTGCAATTTATGTATGCAGTGAATCAGTGAGCTTTATGCTCATATACATTTTGCATTTCAAAGGTTACAACTATTGCAATCATAGTTATTATTTTATATATTGTAGCATTTCAGTATATACTTCTTCTGTTGTTCTTTTTTATATATCAATTGTAGACACTTGCAGTTTAGTAGTCATGAATATTAGTCATTATTATATATATATATATATATATATATATATATATATATTAGCATGTTTTTGTGGTGAGTAAGTCTAGAAAAACAGAAGCCTTCTTTCATTATGATCAACTGATGTTGCAATGTTTTAGGGCTGCTATGGTACCACCATTCCAGCTGGCATGTATTTATTTATTTTACCCATTCATTGTTTTATTACTTTATCAGGGAGTATTTTTATATGTTTTTTATATGTTATTTACACATTCATATATTTCCTATAGCTTTTCTGATGGTAGTTATGTGCTTTTTATGGTTAATATATTTACTACTTGTAGCTGTCCTATTTATAGAATGTTTTGCGTTCTAGCGATTATGAACATCATTTTTATTTAAAGCCTAATATTATATTTTACTTATGGATTAGACATTTTACTTTATTTGAATAGTTTTATTATTTTTGTGAGCCTTGGTTGTTGTTGTTGTTTCAGAATCTAATTTGTTGCCTGCTTACGGCGTTTCTGCTTGGCGCCAAATCGGCTATTTAAATGTTTTATTACTTTGTTATGGTTAGTCTGAAGAAATCCCGCTATCAGTGGGACGAAAAGTGCTTAACTGTATGGATTTATAATAAAATTGACTGTTTGGTTTCACCTTTTACCGAGTGGATATTTCCACAGTAATACGTACTTTGAGCAGTCGAGAGGCGCTGCAGTCTGTGTGGAGCTTTACCAGTTTTTGTTTTTTAGTATTTTATATAGCCCACCTAATCATGAAGGGATTCACATCTAGATCAGGGGAGGTCATTGTGCCTCTTTACTCATCCCTCATCAGGCCCATAATTGAGTACAATGCCCCTTTTGGCATGTACCTTACCAGACACCTGCAGCAACTGGAAAGACCCCAAAAGTACCTCACGAATAGGATCAAAGGGCTCAAACAGATGCCATATGCTGCCCGGTTAAAGAAACTCCAGCTCTACTCAGTGGCATACCGCCTGCTCAGAGGCGATCTGTGCCTGACGTATAAAGCCATGTCCAACCCGGAATTAATGGACATGCTGCACCTCAGAAAATCCAAATCCCATCGAACTAGACTTGAACCTCAGCACTGAAATAAATAGGACATGCTGGAGGGACAGATTCATAACCCAGAGGCTCCCTTCACTCTGGAATAAAATCCCAGTCCAGGTTAGGCAGAGTCCCTCATTGACTCTCTTCAAGAGGAATCTTTATGAGTGGATGGGAGATCGTAGGTTTACCCCGGGTATCACTTCGGTGTCACTGTTAGACAGAGGCACAGTATACTAACCTCGAAAAAGGGCATAGCAAAATTAATTTAAAATGGGTGGCGAAAGCCAAACACACTCTGGCTAGGCTTATAAATACCCTAGGGCAGATAGCCTAGTATGAACCTATGAACCTATAGACAGACTACAACAGGTCAGGCAGTGGGATTTTAACTCTGACGGGTAAGAACAGAAACTGAAATGTAGGTCGATCATACCTAAGACCTGTAGTACACTGATATGCCTCTAGTCACAATGATAGGTCAGAATACAGAATGAAATGGAGTACCTGACATACCAGTACAGTCATAGCAAATGTGTACAAGTTTCAGGTGTGCCCCCCCCAATCCTATGTAGAAATGTAGTAACAGTCAGGTGTGCCCCCCAATCCTATGTAAAAAATGTAGTAACAGTCAGGTGTGCCCCCCCAATCCTATGTAGAAATGTAGTAACAGTCAGGTGTGCCCCCCCATCCTATGTAGAAATGTAGTAACAGCCAGGTGTGCTTCCCCCCAATCCTATGTAGAAATTTAGTAACAGTCAGGTGTGCCCTCCACCCCAATCCTATGTAGAATTGTAGTAACATGTATGTGTAGGTATAATAACTGTGGAGCACAGATTACCTGAGCTGGCCAAGGTAGCAGGATAGATTGTAGCATGTGTACAATAGGCAGGGCTGTGTGTGTTAGGTTGGTGTGTGTCATTTATTGTGTGAGGGTGGTCAGTATGTATGCATAGTGAGGTTTATCCTGGTGGCCATTGGCCAGTACTGCCGATGACAGGGCCAAGTTCGCACAACTGCAGTGCCAAAAACAATGCATCCCAGAAAAACACATTCCAGCAGTAAGCCATAGTAAATGTTTGGAAGTAATATGTGCCACCATCTGATAGACGGACATGTCGTGAATTGGGCCCAGACATACAAGCAGTACACAGGGGGAAGTACCCCAGACAGACAGTGTATAATATGTAACTGTCAAATGGACACACCCTTGGAATTGTACATACAGATTAGCAGCACATTATTTGGGCTTGTAGTAGGGAATACAGATGTCATCTGGCCAAACACTGGCAGACTACAAAGGTCATAGGTATGAAGTATTGAGAAACAGCTGATGTCCCTGCAAAAGCCAGCATAAGTGGAATGCCCCATACATATCTGTGCATCAGATGCAAGTAGTGTCCATAGCACACATGCACCCAGCTCACCCCACCACCACACACAGTTACCTCTCCAGTCTTATCCCTGCTGTCGAGAATGAGTACAATATGACCCCTACCTCTGTATGCCAATAGCTAAAGAATGCAGCATGCAGAACAGGTGTCCCATGCAGGTGTGTCCCTAGCTGTAAGCAGCACCATGCCAGCATCCACACCACTGGATCAATAATGACAGAAAGTATTGGCATGAACACCTTGCATACCTACCCTGTCACACCAGGGGAATATAGTGTATTGCAGTCTGTGACTGTAGGAGTTTCAGAATGCAACATCCTGCAACAGCTGGCCTGCATCACTACCAAATGGCCTACAGTCCTCCGCCAAAGGCCTGTGTCTCACCCGTGCTGCCAATGTATGTTATGTCATGGACTCCCAAATAAAAACATAACAGTCCAAAGAAGCCAAATGCAAAGCCATGTGGACAAATCTTAGTAACATGTTCACCATGTCCTGCTGCATGAACTGTGGACCAACACCAAATTACTGCTGGGATGAGGTGATAACTATAGGGAACATATCAGATAATGTTTGCGTAATGTTTGGAAGAAGACTGAATAATAGAGGGGGGTAGGAGCATGGGAGGCATGGAGTGTGTGAAGTCCAAAACTCAGCCATGTGCGCATACTATCCCTGGTGGCAAACACAAGAATGGGTGGCTACAAACCTGCTCGTGAACCACAATGTGAAGGGGTAATGTCCAGAATTATTACTCCTGCCTCTGGATAACCTGTGTGAATATGTACAGCTATGAGGTATGGCCAAAGCAGGATATGGCCATACTGTATGTCGATAGATGTACAAGCATAGGATCCTCAGCCACCACTGTACCAAGGTGCTGAACCATTTACACATACCCAGCAGCAAATGTCTGCAGCTTTCCCTCCAGAATGGCATGGTTGTGCAAGAATATGTAGGCTGCTGACCCCAATACAGGGCACAGCTGCATTCACCCTGTGTTCCCCAGAACATCACTGCAAACAAATATGTATATCTGACAGTACTTGATAACATAAAATATCACAGTGTAAAACATTACATATGCTTGAATATCTCTGCTAACACCAAGACCATGTAGCAGAAGTAGCACAGGCACAATTACCTACAGTAACCCACTATCCTTTGTCTATTTTGACCCCATATTGTCAACCGATCTACAGATATCCTGCAGAAATAGGTTGCTAGCTGTAGGTGTAAAACACAAAAGTCCGCACTGGAGTACAATCTATCTGGAATTGATTCACACATTCAATACAGAAGGTCATACTGGGCATGCTCCCACACTTAGAGAAATGAAGCCCATGTCAGACAACAAAATACTGAAAGGTCATACTGGGCATGCTCGCACACTTAGAAGCCCATGTCTGGCAACAACAGTGGACCATTTTATATCTGACAGTCACATATGTTAGTGCATACACTACTCAGTACACACCAGTCATGCTTTGCACACACATTGGTTAGGAATACATACATATATTCAAGGACAACACACTATAATAGGCCAAAAATACACATACATAGATGTGTGGAAGAGGGTGACAGTGACAAAGATCCTCCCATCATGAGGCATGTCCCACCCAGCACACATCCAATTGGCTAAAACCACATGATGTGCAAATGTCAATCAATCACCGTAGACATTTGCTTCTGCTATCCCTTAGTGTCTGTGGTGCTTGGGCTAACTGTGCAACATGACTGTACAAGTCAGTAGTCATCTAGCAGTTGTATACATGTACCTGTGGAATATAAACCTATGTGTGCCTGAGTGTTGTGTGTCTGCCTCTAGATTAATGGGTTATGGCCCATGCACACACACTGCACTTCCCATTGCCCTACTATGGCAAGTCTGCTGATATCTTCACCTTGAAATACACCAATGTGAAAGTAGTACCCTAGTAATCTCTGTGGTGCATCTTATAACTGCATAATGCTTTAGTGTGATGTACTAGTTAGGTTGGAGTTCTAATCCCAGATGTGGTAATTTTGTGTGTGTTTGTCTGTGTAGGGATCAATGCTTTTTAGGCCAGTCACACTCATTACTATTTCAAATGCCCTACTTTGGCAGGGCTACTGATGTCATCCACTTTGAAATACACCTTTGGGGAAACAGTAGCCCAGTAATCTCTGTGGTGTGTCCTATAACTGTGTAATACTATAGTCTGATGTACAAGTTAGTTTGGAGTTAAAATCCCAGATGTATCAACTGTGTGTGTGTTTGTCTGTGTAGGGATTAATTCCTTTTTAGGCCAGTCACACTCACTACTATGTCAAATGCCCTACTTTGGCAGGGCTGCTAATGTCATCCACTTTGAAATACACCTTTGTGGAAAGAATAGCTCAGCAATCTCTGTGGCATGTGCTATAACTAAGTAATGCTGTAGTGTGATATACTAGTTAGGTTGGAGTTCTAATCCCAGACATGGCAAGTTTGTCTGTGTAGAGATCAATGCTTTTTAGACCAGTCACACTCACTACTATTTCAAATACCCTACTTTGGCAGGGCTGCTGATGTCATCCACTTTGAAATACACCTTTGGGGAAGAAGGTGCCCAGTAATCTCTTTGGCATATGCTATAACTGTGTAATGCTGTAATGTGATATACTAGTTAGGTAGGAGTTCTATTCCCAGACATAGCAACTGTGAAACTCTGTGTGTGTATAGGGATCAATTTTTTTGGCCATTCACAGTGACTACGTTCACCTAAAAGTGGAGAACATTGATAACTGTGCAGTAACAGAGACCTGATCCAAGGCTCCAGAGAAAACCCCTGCAATACCAGGTACAGCTCTCATCACACCTGTTGGGCACCAAACCAGGACCAAAACAATAAAGGTGGAGGAGTGTCCATATTCACCAAGGATATTCACACCACCAGGCTACTTGCCCAACAAAATGTGTCTGAAATATCCCCAGTACAACTAACAGTAGGTTAGACTGCATTCCAAATTGTATAGCTAGCTACAGATCCTCCACCATGCCCCATGATACCCACTACAGCTTTTGAAACATACTGTGAAATATTATGATACAAGTAAACACACTAATACTGGGTGACTTACATTACCCTGGCATTAACTCGGAAAACTACTTGTGTACCAACACGTGTGCCCACTGGTTCTTGGAAGTCATAATTCCCAGTGCCCTGGATCAAGTAACCCATAGTCCCACCAGGGGCTCAAATATCTTAGACCTGGTCATTACCAATATGGGAAATCAATGCTGCACACCTATGGTCACCCCATCAGTGATCAGGTCTGCCCATGAGCTAATCATCCTTAACATCATCCCACCCCCACACCCCAGTAAGGAAACCTCCGTAACACACATCTCCAAAGCCAATGTCATGCTACACATGTCAGATGTGACTAACGTCATGACACCCATGCAGATGGGAACTGAAAGGACGACTGCTGAATCATACATGAAGGCACTGTATGAGCACATCCACTCATGCATGAATTGTGCCATCCAATATAGAACCAAAATGCTACACCCCAAGAAAAGGAAGCCAAATGCGGTGGCCCCCTGCCATAAACATACTATACAACATAAGTAGGAAACTGTTGCAGAAACAGGGGACTTTCCAGGATGCAAAATACTCCCTTACCAGCTACAGTAAGAAGCAGAGATCCCTCATAACATCCACCAAAGCTAGCTATGAAAATAATATAGCCAAACATGTCATAGACAATTGCAAGCCGTCCATAGCAATGTGAGGAATCTAAATGGCAATGATCAGAACTGCTCTGCGCTACAACAGGATGGTATTAAATATACTGCTCCCAGGGATATTGCCAATATCCTGGCAGAACAATTCAGTGCCAACTGCACCCCCCTCCCAACCCCAAAGGGCCCATCTCAACATGGAAAGATTGCCAGATTCAGGTAATAATGGCCACATAGGTAAAAAACACATTCTCCAGAGCTAGTACAACAGCAGACATGGAACCAGTCAACATCCTGAGCTGTGTACTACATGACCTGCAAACTGAACTGGCACCTCGCCTACGTGCCATGACTAATCATAGCCACACCTCAGCCTTTGTGCCCAATGTGTGGCACACAGCTACAGTTATCTCAGTCCCCAAGGGAGGATCCACCTTGGATCTTTGGAACTACAGCCCCAACAGTATGGCATGCCTGGTCTGCAAGACCATGGACTGTATTATCATGGAAATTAAAACAAAGACAATGGCAACCTGCAAACACTGGATCCTAACCAGGTTGGGTTTGTGAAGGGCTGATTATGTCACCTCAACCTGATTGACAACTGTGTATCCATCTCCAGAGCTGTGGACAAGGGTAAGGTGATTCACACAGCCTACCTGGACCTTGCCAAGGCCTTCAACACTATCCCCCAGTCTGGAATCATAGATAAATGTATCAAGCTGGCCATTAATCTCTATGTCACCTGATGGGCTGTCAACTGCTGTACTGACAGAACACACACTGCAAATGTAGGTGACACAAACCCCAGCCCCAGACAAGTGACAGCTGGAGTACCTTAGGGTTCAGTCCTGGCACCGCCCTTGTTTGGCATCTACTGCTCTGATGTACAGTCCAACAGTAAGGGACTCTGGCAAACAAAGTCCACAGATGACTGCACACTGGGAGCCAATATTGAATCCCCACATGATGTGGATACTCTACAGAAAGGCCTTACAGAAAGACATGCTTGGTGCCTGAGCCATGGCCTCAATTTCAATGCCAAGAAATATATAGTTATCCCCTTTGGGAAGGGACATGTACCTGTGAAGTACCACATAGGTGGCAGTACACTAAACACCTAAACAGGTAGACAGTGGTCTTACCTTTGATAACCACATTACTACAACAGTCAGGAAACCCACCTATGTGGCACACTTCCCACTAAGGGCTTTACATCCAGGAAAAGGAGTCCATTGTCCCACTGTAGTCATCTCTCAGTAGACCCAGTACAGACTACAATGGCCCATTACGTATGTGCCTCACAGGACATCTGCAACAACTAGAGAGGCTGCAGACATACCTCATGAAATGAATCACAGACCTAAACCAGATGCCCTATGCTGACCATCTTAAAATAATCCAGTTATACTCTGCCAAGTATTGTGTTCTCAGAGGTGATCTCTGCTTAACATACCATGCTATGTCAAACCCACAGCTGTTGGACATGCTGCACATAAAGAATTGTAAACCCTCACAGCCACATTCTCCAGGGATCCAAATCTTGTCATCACAATGAACAAGGCATGCTGGAGGGATGTGTTCTTGACCCAAAGACTCCCCTGCCTCTGGGATAGACTGGCCATACATGTCAAGCAGAGTGCCTCTTTGGCCCTCTTCAAAAGGAACCTGGACAATTAATGGGAGATAGGAAATTGACCCTGGAGATAATGTCAGCTGCCCTGCTAGACAAGGGTCCAGGGAAGTAAATATAGTGGGAAGACATAGCCAGGGAATTGTCATATCTAGGCATGTATAGGCCCTTGGGCTGACAACCTAGTATCAATCTATGAACCTATGAACTACACTTTCAATTGCCCAACCTAGGCAAGGTTGCTGATGTCATTCACTTTGAAATACACCTTTGGGGAAGGTGTAGCCCAGTAATCGTTGTGGCGCATCCTATAACTTTGAAATGCTGTAGTGTGAAATACGAGTTAGGTAGGAGATCTATTCCCAGACATGGCAAGTGTAAAAGTTTGTGTGTGTGTTTCTTTGTCTGTGTATGGAACAATGCTTTTGAGGCCATTCACAGTCACTATCACCTCCATTGCCCTACTTTGGCAAGCTTGCTGATGTCATTCACTTTGAAATACACCTTTAGGGAAAGAGTAACCCAATAATCTCTGTGGTGTATCCTATAACTGTGTAATGCTGTAGTGTGCTATACTAGTTAGGTAGGCATTCTATTCCCAGACACGGTAAGTGTAAGTGGTTGTCTGTGTAGGGAGCATTGCTTTTGAGGCCATTCACAGTCAGTACAACCTACAGTGCCCTACTTTGGCAAGCCTGTTGATGTCATTCACTTTGAAATACACCTTTGGGGAAAAAATAACACAGTAATCTCCGTGGTGCATCCTATGACTGGAAAATGCTGTAGTGTGATGTACCTAGTTAGGTAGGAGTTCCCAGACATGGCAAGTGTAAAAGCTTGTGTGTTTGTTTGTCTGTGTAGGGAGCAATGCTTTTGAGGCCATCCACAGTCACTACAACTTCCAGTGCCCTACTTTGGCAAGCCTGCTGATGTCATTCACTTTGAAATACACCTTTGGGGAAGGAGAAGCCCAGTAATCTCTGTGGTGTGTCCTATAACTGTGTAATGCTGTAGTGTGCTATACTAGTTAGGTAGGCATTCTATTCTGAGACATGGCAAGTGTAAAAGTCTGTGTGTGTCTGTGTAGGGAGCATTGCTTTTGAGGCCATTCACAGTTACTAAAACATCCATTGCCCTACTTTGGCAAGCCTATTGATGTAATTTACTATGAAGTACATCTTTGGGGAGCAAATGGCCCAGTAATCTCTGTGGCCCATCCTATAACTGCGTAATGTTGTACTGTGATGTGCCTAGTTAGACAGGAGTTTTATTCCCAGACATAGCAAGTGTAAAGGTTTGTGTTTCTTTGTCTGTGTAGGGAGCAATGCTTTTGAGGTCATTCACAGTCACTACAACCTCCAGTGCCTTACTTTGGCAAGCCTGCTGATGTCATTCACTTTGAAATACACCTTTGGGAAAAGAGTATCCCAGTAATATCCATGACGCGTTCTATAACTGTGTAATGCTGTAGTGTGATATACTAGTTTGGTAGGAGTTCTATTCCCCGACATGGCGAGTGTAATAGTTTATGTGTTTGTCTGTGTAGAGAGCAATGCTTTTGAGGCAAGTCACAGTTACTACAACCTCCATTGCCCTACTTTAGCAAGCCTGCTGATGTCAATCACTTTGAAATACACCTTTGGGGAAGAAGTAGCCCAGTAATCTCCATGGTGTGTGCTATAACTGTGTAATGCTGTAATGTGATGTATTAGTTAGATAGGAGTTCTAATCCCACACATGGCAACTGTGAGATTTGGTGTGTGTGTGTGTGTGTGTGTGTGTGTGTGTGTGTGTGTGTGTGTGTGTGTGTGTGTGTGTGTCATTCGTATCCTGTGGGAAGGTAGCTGTGATTGTGTAACAACTGGACTCATTGTGCAGCGTTTTTTGCAAACTTCTTATATGGTGGACCTATTATATGTCACAATGTCCACCTTACAAGGATAAAAGATGTCAAACAGAGAGGCTAGGGTAGACAATCAATACCCCTACATGTGACATCAAGGCCTTGCGAACAATATAGGCAACTCTGTATTATCCAGAGAACACTCTCAACTCATGTCTCATACAGAAACACACTTGGCTAGGCAACAGCCACTATGTTGGTAGTTCCTTGCATACTGCCCACAGATAGTAACCATGGTGTGATTGCAGTGGACTACAGAGGACATGGAACTCTGCCCCATCCCTACAATAGGCACATAATTGCATACAGTGCTCCTTCACTATGTTCCCCACTGGACACCTGCAACAACTGTAGAGCCAGCAAATGTAACCCACAAAGGACATACCATGCCTTATACACATGTCCTGTATGGACAGATGCCACTGACACCAGGGAATACCTGTATCATGCTGTCAATGTAGGTGCAGGGTCAACCTCGTGTCCATTGCCAGTTCTCACCACATGAGGCCAGGATTGGCACATCTGATGATAACAATCTGTGTACGCAACATGCCCCAGACACCCCAGGTACACTTCCACATGTCACAGAACATGCATGTGGGATGTGTACACATCCCAGACACCATCCATGCCATGGACTATAGAACACATACACGCCAAGAATTGCACAGCACTTGCCAACCATAATAGTAACCCAGATGACTGGATGGTGAATACAATACCCACCTGTGTGGGCCAATCCAAACACTACACCCCTGAGCCAAACAGCAGACCATTGTCATGTGGCCTGATGCCAAGGTATACCCTTTACCTAGTCTTGTACAGCCATATGACACAGTCAACCCCTACACACCAGTGAAGCAATGCACCCATGCATGTCAATACTGGCAACCTGTGTGTGTGTGTGTGTGTGTGTGTGTGTGTGTGTGTGTGTGTGTGGAGTATAATGTTTTGGATGGCATTCACACTCACTACACCTCCCATTGGCCTACTGAAGCATGCCTTCTGATGTCAGACACCCTGGCATACCCTTTGCCCGTATATCATCCTGATAAACGCTGTGGTGCATGTGATACTTGCGTTTAACTGTATTGTGGCAAACTAGCTAGTTAGGAAGTCTGATCCTGACCCTGCCAACTGTAATAATGTGTATGAGTCCCTGAGATAGTGTGGCTGTGTCGACCTTGACTCCTGTTTATGTGGACATGCACGTGTACTACACCTAGCTAATCCCTCCTTTATCACTGTTGCAGATGTCGCTCACCATCGAATATACCTTTGGACAGCTCCTCAACATATGATCTCTATGGTGCATGCAGTAACTGCATAGATATGTGATAGCAATACATAGTCAGGCAGGGGTTTGAAACCCTGTACTGGTAAGTGTGTGACACAACCATGCTTAGGTTTTACTCTCCCACCTGCTTTCTGTCTTACTTTGTCTCTGTCTGTCTCTCTCACTCCCTCTCTGGTAGATGTGGAGAAGTACACCTACTTTGCTTAGGCAGCAGCTTGTGTTTTGTAAGGGATCCCCATGATGCACGAATTGCAGTCCCTCACTAGCTGATTGCATGTGGGACAGCTGTGGTAACATTCCCAAAGCCCAATGCATGGAAACACACTCCTATACCTAGGAACATCATGTGGGTGTTGGTCCTTTTCATTCACTGTGAGCAGGATTTCATGTCGGTGTTTGGCAAACAGCATCACAGATGGTAGTGGGATATACCTCTAACAACATACACTGTGGAGACAGGCCAACAAACAGGAGGGGGATGTTCCAGACATGACTACAGCATGTAAGTGTTGCTCTTCTGCATTTGGAGTAATGTTGGTTTCACAGAGTTTGTGTGGATATGGCTGGTCTACATGATTTAATAGCTGTCATGACAGCGTTATGTGTTTGAGGAAACACCCAACTGTGGGGTTATCTGCAGACTGTTCAGTATTTGGAGTCATATGTGTCTTGTGTTACTCACAGTTCACCTATCTTAGAACTGCAGAAGCATAGTCTGAGGATTGCAGTCAGTACATGGTGACAGCCATGAGAGTTACTGACTTAATATCCCTCATAGGACATATGTCACAACAAACCGTGTTACAACAGTAAATGTATGAGGCTATCACAGCAACATGCCAATACTGGCACAGTGTTTGTATCTCCAGCCACATATCTGTCAACCTTTGTCCATATGTCATGCAGTAAGAGGTGCATATGTTCTGTACACCATTATGTATTGACATCATACCTGATAACAAGCCAGTCAGATATCAGACTGCTAGACATGTTATGTATGGTAGGGGTTATTTCTAAGGACATAACCTGGGCATTCTGTGGTTGTGTGTACAGTGGTGGGGTCTGTGTACTTATGGTGATTGTCGACAGTATGTGTATTACGAATACGTACCTTCACATGTGTACAGACTGTGGTAGATGTCATTGTTCTTTGTCCTGTTCTAACTGATGTTACATGCTGCTCCAGTGTATAGTACCCTATCAGCTCACGTATTTATAGGGCCAAACACACAAGTGTCCCATACCACAGACAGGAATTGGAACACACTGTGTCATGACCCAGGATATGTAGGGTTAGTGTGTGAGTGGCACACAGAACCAACAGAGGGTAACCCATCCCAGTTGATACCAAGGTATGTGTAGGCCTAAGAATACTAGCCACAGTTACCATCCAAAGGCCAATTGGGGATATAATGGGGATCTCACAGGCATCAGCATCCAGGGTACTCCACCAGTTCCTGGATGCCATGTCAGCACATGCCAGTGAGCATGTATATTTCCACAACACCCATGAGGCATTGGCAAGCAATATGCGTCTCTTCCAACAGACAGCAGAATACCCTGAGATAGTGGGTGCTATAGACTGCATGCACATATGCATCACAGCACCACCTGGTGAGAAGAGTAGGGTCTACATCAACTGCAAGGGCTTCCCCTCCATCAAGTGCCAGGTCATGTGCGATGCCCAGAGCATTATAATGAATGTGTGTGCTGTCTGCCCTGGAAGCTATCATGACTCCCACATCTGGCATCTGACTCAGCTGTACCAGAGATATGCCTATGGGGACATCCCTTATGGTCACCTAGTGGGGGATGCTGGTTACACACTGGAGCAGTGGCTGATGACACCCATCAGAAATGCACACACACCCAAACAAGAACTCCATAATGAGGCACACTGACCAGAATCATAATAGAGCATGTGTTTGGGATGCTCAAGTCACAGTTCCAGTGTCTGGACACATCTGGTAGAGCCTTGCAATACTCACCAGCTACATGTACCCAAATTGTCATCATATGTGCCATGCTACACAATATGATCCTGCGCTCACAGCTGCAGCAGAAACAACACAGGGCTGGGCCATCCAACCCCCCCCCCCACACACACACCATTGCCAAGGCCTGCACAGGCACAGAGTGACTTGGAGGGGGAACAACCTGAGCCTGTCCCAGTAGGCAGAAGGAGGTGTGCCCAGTATGCCCAGGCCATGGAAAAGAGGCAACACATAGCACATACACTGACACAGTAGGAACCCAGGGAATGACACCTCTCTCTGACTTGTATATACAGTAAAAATGAAGCCAAACATGACACTACTTGTGCTTAACCATGTATAGGGAGTGTACTATGTGCATCCAACAAAGTCAACCCTGCAGCACCATCCTCAATACTGGCACAGCCACAAAGTAAGGCACTCTTCCTATCAATTGCCAAATGGAGTAGTATGTGTTGTTACTTGTATCTATGGTACGGATGTGAGCATGCAAGGGAATCGGGTGGCTGAATGGGATGCCAGCAGATAGTAGACACCTATAGTGGCAGCATGAGATCTGTAACAAATACTGGTGTCACCACAGTAGCCAGAACTAGACAAGTTGACAAAATTCACTACAGGAAATGTGCTGGGCCACATGTGTGCCCATAGGACACACGCATGCCAGTCAGGGAGACTCACATACCCAACAACAGTCTCAGCCAGCAGGACAGGTGTAGACAAACACAAACAAAGGCTATGCTAAGGCCACTGAGTAATGGCTATGGAGAAAATCCCCCCCAGACCTACACAGACAGACTACAACAGGTCAGGCAGTGGGATGTTAGCTCTGATTGGTAAGAGGTCAGAAACTGAAATGTAGGTCAATCAAACCTAAGATCTGCAGTACACTGATATGCCTCTAGTCAGCATGATAGGTCAGAATACAGAATGAAATGGGGTACCTGAAATACCAGTACAGTCAAAGCAAATGTGTACAAGTGTCAGGTGTGCCCCCCAATCCTATGTAGAAATGAAGTAACAGTCAGGTGTGCCCCCTAGTCCTATGTAGAAATGTAGTAACAATCAGGTGTGCCCTCCCAATCCTAAGTAGAAATGTAGAAACAGTCAGGTGTGCCACCCCAATCCTATGTATAAATGTAGTAACAGTCAGGTGTGCCCCCCCAATCCTATGTAGAAATGTAGTAACAGTCAGGTGTGGCCCCCAATCCTATGTAGAAATGTAGTAACAGCCAGTTGTGTTCCCCCCAGTCCTATGTAGAAATGTAGTAACAGTCAGGTGTGCCCCCCCAATCCTATGTATAATTGTAGTAACATGTATGTGTAGGTATAATAACTGTGGAGCACAGGTTACCTGAGCTGGCCAAGGTAGCAGGATATATTGTAGCATGTGTAGAATAGGCAGGGCTGTGTGTGTTAGGTTGGTGTGTGTCATATATTGTGTGAGGGTGGTCAGTATGTATGCATGGTGAGGTTTATCCTGGTGGCCATTGGCCAGTACTGCCGATGACAGGGCCAAGTTCTCACAACTGCATTGCCAAAAACAATGCATCCCAGCGAAACACATTCCAGCAGTAAGCCATAGTAAATGTTTGGAAGCAATATGTGTTACCATCTGATAGACGGACATGGCGTGAATGTGGGCCCAGACATACAAGCAGTACACAGGGGGAAGTACCCCAGACAGACAGTGTATAATATGTAACTGTCAAATGGACACACCCTTGGAATTGTACATACAGGTTAGCAGCACATTATTTGGGTTTGTAGTAGGGAATACAGATGTCGACTGGCCAAACACTGGCAGACCACAAAGGTCATAGGCATGAAGTATTGAGAAACAGCTGATGTCCCTGCACAAGCCAGCATAAGTGGAATGCCCCATGCATATCTGTGAGTCAGAGGCAAGTAGTGTCCATAGCACATATGCACCCAGCTCACCCCACCACCACCCAGAGGTACCTCTCCAGTCTTATCCCTGCTGTCGGGAATGAGTACAATATGACCCCCACCTCTGTATGCCAATAGCTAAAGAATGTGGCATGCAGAACAGGTGTCCCATGCAGGTGTGTCCCTATCTGTAAGCAGCACCCTGCCAGCATCCACACCACTTGATCAATAATGACAGAAAGTATTGGCATGAACACCTTGTATAACTACCCTGTTACACCAGGGGAATATAGTGTATTTTAATCTGTGACTGTAGAAGTGACAGAATGCAATGGCCTGCTACAGCTGGCCTGCATCACTACCAAATGGCCTACAGTCTTCCTCCAAAGGCCTGTGTCTCACCCGTACTGCCAAAGTATGTTATGTCATGGACTCCCAAATAACAACATAACAGTCCACAGAACCCAAATGCAAGGCCATATGGACAGATCTCAGTAACTTGTCCACCATGTCTTGCTGCATGAACTGTGAACCAACACCAAATTACTGCTGGGATGAGATGATAACTATAGGGAACATATCAAATAATGTTTGCATAATGTTTGGAAGAGGATTGAATAATGGGGGGGGGTTGGAGCATGGGCGGCATGGAGTGTGTGAAGTCCAAAACTCAGCCATGTGCACATACTATCCATGGTGGCAAACACAAGAATGGGTGGCTACAAACCTGCTCGTGAAACACAATGTGAAGGGGTAATGTCCAGAATTATTACCCCTGCATCTTGATAACCTGTGTGAATCTGTACAGCTGTGAGGTATGACCACAGCAGGATATGGCCATACTGTCATGTCAATGGATGTACAAGCATGGGATCCTCAGCCACCACTGTACCAAGGTGCTGAACCAATTACACAGACCCAGCAGCAAATGTCTGCAGCTTCCACTCCAGAATGGCATGATTGTGCAAGAATATGTAGGCTGTTGACAACAATACTGGACACAGCTGCATTCACCATGTGTTCCCCACAACATCAGTGCAAGCAAATATGTATACCTGACAGTACTTAATGACATAAAACATCACAGTCTAAAACAATACATATGTTTGAATATCTCACCAAGACCATGTAGCAGAAGCAGCACAGACACAATTACCTACAGTAACCCACTATCCTTTGTCCATTTTGACCCCATATTGTCAACCAATCTACAGATATCCTGCAGAAACAGGTTGCTAGCTGTAGGTATAGAACACAAAAGTCCACAGTGGAGTACAATCTATCTGGAATTGATTCACACATTCAGTACAGAAGGTCATACTGGGCATGCTCCCACACTTAGAGATATGAAGCCCATGTCAGACAACAAAATACTGAAAGATCATAATGGTCATTCTCATACACTTACAGAAATGAACCCCATGTCTGGCAACAACAGTGGACCATTTTATATCTGACAGTCGCATATGTTAGTGCATACACTACTCAGTACACACTAGTCATGCTTTGCACACACATTGGTTAGGAATACATACATATATCCAAGGACAACACACTATAATAGGCCAAAAATACACATACATAGATGTGTGGAAGAGGGTGACAGTGACAAAGATCCTCCCATCATGAGGCGTGTCCCACCCAGCACACATCCAATTGGCTAAAACCACATGATGTGAAAATGTCAATCAATCACTGTAGACATTTGCTTCTGCTATCCCTTAGTGTCTGTGGTGCTTGGGCTAACTGTGCAACATGACTGTACAAGTCAGTAGTCATCTAGCAGTTGTATACATGTACCTGTGGAATATAAACCTGTGTGTGCCTGAGTGTTGTGTGTCTGCCTCTAGATGAATGGGTTATGGCCCATGCACACACTTCACTTCCCATTGCCCTACTATGGCAAGTCTGCTGATGTCTTCACATTGAAATACACATTTGTAAAAGTAGTACCCTAGTAATCTCTGTGGTGCATCTTATAACTGTGTTATGCTGTAGTGTTGATGCACTAGTTAGGGTGGAGTTTTAATCCCAGATGTGTGTGTTTGCCTGTGTAGGGATCAATGCTTTTTAGGCCAGTCACACTCATTACTATTTCAAATGCCCTACTTTGGCAGTGCTTCTGATGTCATTCACTTTGAAATACACCTTTGGGGAAAAAGTAGCCCATTAATCTCCGTGGCATGTCCTATAAATGCATAATGCTGTAGTGTGATGTATAAGTTAGGTAGGAGTTCTAATCCCAGATGTGGCAAGTGCGTGTGTGTTTGTCTGTGTAGGGATCAATGCTTTTTAGGCCATTCACACTCACTACTATTTCAAATGCCCTACTTTGGCAGGGCTGCTGATGTCATCCACTTTGAAATACACCTTTGGGGAAGAAGGTGCCCAGTAATCTCTGTGGCATATGCTATAACTGTGTAATGCTGTAGTGTGATATACTAGTTAGGTAGGAGTTCTATTCCCAGACATAGCAACTGTAAAACTCTGTGTGGGTATGAGGATCAATATTTTTGGCCATTCACAGTCACTACTCACACCTAAAAGTGGAGAACATCGATAACTGTTCAGTAACAGAGACCTGATCTAAGGCTCCAGAGAGCACCCCTGCAGTACCAGGTACAGCTCTCACCACACCTGTTGGGCACCAAACCAAGACCAAAACAATAAAGGTGGAGGAGTGTCCATATTCACCAAGGATATTCACACCACCAGACTACGTGCCTAACAGAACGTGTCTGAAATATCCCTGGTGCAACTAACAGTAGGTTAGACTGCATTTTAAGTTGTATAGCTAGCTACAGATCCACCACCATGCCCCAGGATACCCACTACAGCTTTTGAAACATACTGTGAAATATTATGATTCAAGCAAACACACTAATACTGGGTGACTTACATTACCCTGACATTAACTGGGAAAACTCCTTGTGTACCAACACGTGTGCCCACCGGTTCTTGGAAGTCATAATTCCCAATGCCCTGGATCAAGTAACCCATAGTCCCACCAGGGGCTCAAATATCCTAGACCTGGTCATTACCAACATGGGAAATCAATGCTGCACACCTATGGTCACCCCATCAGTGATCAGGTCTGCCCATCAGCTAATCACCCTTAAAATCAACATCCCACCCCCATACCCCAGTAAGGAAACCTCTGTAACACGCATCTCTAAAGCCAATGTCATGCTACACATGTCAGATGTGACTAACGTCATGACATCCATGCAGATGGGAACTGAAAGGACGACTGCTGAATCATACATGAAGGCACTGTATGAGCACATCCACTCATGCATGAATTGTGCCATCCAATATAGAACCAAGATGCTCCCCACCAAGAAAAGGAAGCCAAACGCATGGCCCCCTGCCATAAACATACTGTACAACAAAAGGAGGAAACTGTTGCAGAAATAGGGGACTTTCCAGGATGCAAAATGCTCCCTTACCAGCTACAGTAAGAAGCATAGATCCCTCATAACATCCACCAAAGCTAGCTATGAACATAATATAGCCAAAGATGTCAAAGACAACAGGAAGCCATTCTATAGCTATGTGAGAAATCTAAATAGCAATGCTTAGAACTGCTCTTAGCTATAACAGAATGATAATAAATATACTGCTCCCAGGGATATTGCCAATATCCTGGCAGAACGATTCAGTGCCAACTGCACCCCCCTCCCAACCCCACAGAGCCCTTCTCAACATGGAAAGATTGCCAGATTCTGGTAATAATGGCCACATAGGTAAAAAACACACTCTCCAGATCTAGGACAACAGCAGCCGTGAAACCAGTCAACATCCTGAGCTGTGTACCACATGACAAACTGCTTCAAACTGAACTGGTACCTCACCTACGTGCCATGACTAATCATAGCCACACCTCAGCCTTCATGCCAACTGTGGGGCACACAGCTACAGTTATCTCAGTCCCCAAGGGGGGATCCACCTTGGATCTTAGGAACTACAGCCCCAGCAGTATGGTATGCCTGATCTGCAAGGCCATGGACTGTATTATCATGGAAATTAAAACAAAGACAATGGCAACCTGCAAACACTGGACCCTAACCAGGTTGGATTTGTGAAGGGCTGATCATGTCACCTCAACCTGATGGACAACTGTAAATCCATCTCCAGAGCTGTGGACAAAAGGGTAAGGTGGTTCACACAGCCTATCTGGACCTTGCCAAGGCCTTCAACACCATCCCCCAGCCTGGAATCATAGATAAATGTATCAAGCTGGCCATTAATCCCTATGTCACCTGATGGGCTGTCAACTACTGTGCTTACAGAACACACACTGCAAATGTAGATGACACCAACCCCAGCCCCAGACAAGTGAGAGTTGGAGTACCTTAGAGTTCACTCCTGGCACCACCCTTGTTTGGCATCTACTGCTCTGACGTACAGTCCAACAGTAAGGGACTCTGGCAAACAAAGTTCACACATGACTGCACACTGGGAGCCAATATTGAATCTCACATGATGTGGATATTCTACAGATAGTCTACATTACTGCATAATGCTGTAGTGTGATGTACCTAGTTAGACAGGAGTTCTATTCCCAGACATAACAAGTGTAAAGGTTTGTGTTTCTTTGTGTGTTTAAGGAGGAATGCTTTTGAGGTCATTCACAGTCACTACAGCCTCCATTGCCCTACTTCGGCAAGCCTGCTGATGTCATTCACTTTGAAATACACCTTTGGGAAAAGAGTATCCCAGTAATTTCCATGACACATTCTATAACTGCGTAATGCTGTAGTGTGATATACTAGTTTGGTAGGAGTTCTATTCCCAGACATGGCGAGTGTAACAGTTTGTGTGTTTGTTTGTCTGTGTAGGGAGCAATGCTTTTGAAGCAATTCACAGTCACTACAACCTCCATTGCCCTACTTTGGCAAGCCTGCTGATGTGAATAAAAACAAATCAGTCGTTAAGGGTAAAGTGCCTCAAACGAAATATAAACTCAAAATCCAAATAACCTTTTCTTGAGGCACAATACGACCATAAGAAGCTGACCTTTTATTAAACACACTGAACAGAAGACAAAAACAATAAAAACATCCAGTAAGTGCTTTCACATTCTCTTGAATGCTTCATCAGACTGATATATACTGGGTCACGACTGTGGTTGTGTGTACAGCAGTGGGGTCTGTGTACTTATGGTGATTGTCGGCAGTATGTGTACTGCAAATATGTACCTTGGCCTGTGTACAGACTGTGGTAGATGTCATTGTTCTTGGTCCTGTTCTATCTGATGTTACATGCTGCTCCAGTGTATGGTACCGAATCAGCTCACGTATTTATAGGGCCAAACACACATGTGTCCCACACAACAGACAGGAACTGGACCACACTGTGTCATGACCAAGTATATCTAGGGTTAGTGTGTGAGTTGCACATATGAGGATGGAGTTGATCAGACATTCCATATAGTGTAATATTAAGCTTGAATACCATATGTGGCTGTGGCTGTGTTCACATTGGTTGTGGGTATGCACTTTCACATAGGTGTCTGTTACTCTGTGCTGTGACATGCCTGTACAGCCTGCTATATTTGCAGGTACATGTGTATGCTCCCATATGAAATGTATGCCAGTGTTGTGACAGTCTGCCTGTAGTTTGCACAGTTATATGTTACATGCATAGCAACTTAGTGTAATTATCCAGTGTGGTGATACATCCAGATATTTGCTAGATGTACTGCTGCTGGGCCACCATATCTGGTGTGTATTTCTGACAAAGCTGTGGGATGCTGTACAGACGTATGTCACTCACTACTGGGTATGTGTGTGTATTGATATGTGTGATATTCCCTCACACATAGCATGCAGCACTGTGGTGCAAAACTAGGGGACATGTATTTATGTACATATGTGTGTGTGTGTGTTTGTATATATGTAGACATACACATATATATATATATATATATATATATATATATATTTCTATATATGTGTAGATCTATATTATGAGTTGTATATATATATATATATATATATATATATATATATATATATATATATATAAATATATATAGATGTCTTTATATATGTAGACATACATGTGTACATGTGGGGTGCATTCAGACATCAGGTCCACATTCTCTAACTCTCCTTCCTGCACAGTTGCACTGATGTTCATCGTGCATACAGCTGCAGTAATCACAGATGGGTTCTCTGCCATCAGGCGGGTCCTCGGTCGGCCGAATTCCAAAGTCTAGGTCCGGCGTCGGTTGTTGTCGCTTTCTCTCCTGACGTCAGTGAGGCCAGAGTATATAAGACACAGCCGACGCCATGTTCTTCAGTCTTTTTTGCCGCGTGGTGCCCGAAGCAGAAGCAGTTCGCAAGTGCCGGTCGGCCAGCTCCTGAATTACGAAAAAATTGGAAACCGAAGTCTTCATTAAAGCTAAGTACCCCACTGGGGAAACTTTTCTTGCCTCAGACCGATGTCAGAAAAAGTTAATAATTGTATTTCTTGTGGGAAGCAAATACCGCATAAGGATTTTCATTCCCTCTGCATACCTTGTTTAGGCCCAGACCACGACGTCTCGGGGTGTCGCTTTTGCGCTACTTTCAATAAACGCACTATTAAGCGTCGGGCGGAGTTCGCCCAACACTATTTTGGTAAAGCCTTTGATTATAAAATGTCGTCGGAAACTCCGACTACCGTTTTGTCCAAAAAATGCAAGGACAAGGACCGACACGCGAGGTCCGCGGTTCCTACCGACACCACGCCAAAACAGGCTACACGTGGTCCGGTTCTCGGCGAGACGCCTTTGCAGTCCCTGACTACCGACGACACTCCTTTGGCAGTGTCCTCTGTACCCAAGACCGCAGGTACCTCGGCCCTTTCCCAGACTACAACCACCGAAGCCATTGCTAATGTTGAGCCTCCTAATGTGGACAGGTCCACTTCCACCCATGGTGTATTTAGACCCTCATCTTCTTTTTCTATTAAGACCTTTACTAAATCCAAAGCAGCCAGGCATCCCAAGAGGCCTGTTGCACAGGGCCCATCTCCAGGCCCCATGCCTAAAAAACAGATGCTTAAAATGGCTGAGGATTTAATTACTCTTATCAGGGCTTCTCAAGCCCCTCCAGACAAGAGACCCAGAGTGGAGGAAGATTCTCCCTCTTCTGATCAGGGCTCCATTTTATCAGAACATTCTGATGTAGAGGAACACTCTTACTCCCCTTTTGAGGATTCGGATGCAGACCAGTCCATTCCTTCTGTATCTCCTCCTGAGGATTTTTCCTTTGGGGAAACCTTGCACACTTTAAGGGAACACTTCCATTGGGAAGGCCAGGACTTTTCCGATTCCAAGAAAAGACTTAGGGAATTTCTTTTGTTACCTCAACACAGACCTCTGGCGATACCTCCTGTTTTGGACATACTTGATGATGTTTATTCGGAGGCTTGCCTTAACCTAGATTCCCTGCCTCCTGCACCAGTCAAACCTGATAGGTACTACAGAGTTCCTAACTCTCACCAATTTCTCTACAAAAGCCATAATGCTGACCCTGAAACCATTTCTCAAGGCCCCAAGGGATTGAAGGCCTCTACTGCCAAGAATCCACTTCCTGCCGAAAGAGAGTCAAGATCCTTAGAAAGGTGGGGTAAAAAGGTATATACCTCGGCCACCCTAGCCATGAGGGCCTTAAATTATCAGTTTCATATGCTTAAATACCAACAGTTCCTGTTATCACAATTAAGGAATAAAATGTCTCAACCTGAACAACCAGATTTGAAGGAGTTGCAGGATATGATGCATAGTGCAGAGCAAGTGGGTAAACACACCTTACAATGTGGCTATGATGCCCTAGAGGCCTCAAGTAGAGCGGCTGCTACAGGATCAGTCATTCACAGACATGCCTGGCTTAGGGAACAAAACTTGCCTGATCATGTGAAAGCTAAACTTCTAGATGCTCCTTTACAAAAGGATGTGCTGTTTGGTAATAATGCTGAGGAGATATTACGGAAAATGGAAGAAAAAGCCAAATCTATGCAAACTGTCAAAGCTTTTTTACAGGTCCAACCACCACGTTTTAGCAGAAATTGGCCTTCAAAAAACTGGTCCTTTCCAGCCACTGACAAGCCCCAAAGAGGTAGATACAGACGCACAAGGGGCAGAGGGCAATCACAAGGATCATATAGAGGCCGACAATGGCAAACTCCATCACCAAGAGGTGGCGAAGACAGTGCACAACAATACAGGAAACAAACCCAATGACTCCCTCATTTCCATGCCAAGCAGGTCTCAGCTGGCAGCACCTTTGGGAGGAAAGCTAGCATTATTTGCAAGAAATTGGCATATTGTCACAACAGACAAATGGATACTGGACATTATAAACAGAGGCTACAAATTTCAATTCCACACTCTTCCAAACATGAGAGGCATGCCAAACCTGCCACACAATCAAAGGGCAGAGGCACAACTACAAATTTCAAAGCTCATAAGCATGAGAGCTATTCAAGAGGTACCTACTCACGAACAAGGTCAAGGTTTTTATTCAAGACTTTTACTGGTACCAAGGAAAGGAACCGACTGGAGACCCATTATGGACTTATCCATCCTAAACACATTTTTACTCATACCAAAATTCCAGATGCTCACATTACAGCAGCTACTTCCCATGCTGGGCAAGGAGTTTTGGCTGGTAGCATTGGACCTCAAGGAGGCATACCTGCATGTCTCAATCAGACAAAGTTGCAGAAGATACCTCAGATTTCTTGCAGGTTCAATCCACTATCAATTCTCTGCATTGCCCTTTGGCTTATCTACTGCGCCCAGAATATTCACAAAGTGCCTGACATCAGTGATTGCCTACTGCAGACTTCAAGGGATACAGATTTACCCTTATTTGGATGACTGCCTGATCCAAGCAGACAGCAAGCACCTACTTCTGGAACATCTGGCTTATGTAACACGGTTACTGCATTCTCTGGGATACACAATCAAGAAAGAGAAATCCAGGCTAGCACCATCTCAGATAATAACTTTCCTGGGTGCCAACTTGGACACAAACACCCAGATGACCTATCTTACACCAGAAAAACAGGGGCAACTAACTCAGTACTTCAAAATACTAGCAAAATGTACCAGGCTTACTGCAAGGAAAATCCTGCAGGCTCTGGGCTTCATGGCATCTTGCATTCTTTTAATCCCATGTGCAAAGCTGCATATGAGGAAACTTCAATGGTACCTAAAAAACCTATGGTCTCAACACAGTCACAGTTTGGAAACAATAATACCAATAATTCCATGTTTGCAAAAGGAATTTCTAAGGTAGGCCCAAGCATGTCAAGCAAATACAGGCCTCCCATTCTGCAAGCCTCAAGCAAATCAAGTCATCACAACAGACGCCTCAGATTACGCCTGGGGGGCACACATGACGGACAGGTGCATTCAGGGCAAATGGTCCCAAAGGGAAAAGCACCTTCACATCAATCAAAAAGAAATGCTAGCAGTAATATATGCAATTACAGCTTTCAAGGACCTCCTGCATCCAGGACAATTACTGATAAGAACAGACAACACCACAGTAATGTGGTACATAAACAAACAAGGAGGAACACATTCATATCCCTTGTGCAGACTAGCCATGACTCTTTGGAACTTGGCTCTGGAATGGCAAATCAAACTTCAAGCACAGTACTTGCCAGGATTGGAAAACACGCTGGCAGACAATCTAAGCAAAAATATGACAGATCCACACGAATGGAAGTTGTATCCTCTGGTGTTTACAGAGATAATCCAAGTGTTGGGGAGGCCAGACATAGATCTTTTTGCCTCCCACAGGAATCATCAATTGGAAAAGTTTTGTTTGAGGACCTTTCATCCAAAGGCCTGGAGAGTGGACGCCCTTTCATTCAGCTGGACAGCATGGACAGTTTACGCATTCCCACCTCTGCCTCTTCTGCCCAAGGTGCTTTTGAAAGCAAGAGCAGACAGACCGAAGATGATACTGATTGCTCCAGATTGGCCAAGGCAACACTGGTACCCGCTCCTGAGGAGCCTAACACATACTCCTCCCTGGTCCCTGCCTCTAATGCCTCTTCTACTGACTCAGCACAGCTACAAAACTCTTCACAGTCAGCTGAAAACACTCAATCTCGCTGCATGGAAAATTCCTTAACACCACAACAGACCCTACTCTCCAAGGAGGTGCAGGATGTCATTTTGGAGGCCAGAAGGCCATCTACTAGAAAAGCTTACTCCAAAATGGAAGCGGTTTTGCTCTTGGAATGAGAAAAAGGCCAGGACCCTAGAAAACTGAACTTGCCTCAGGTATTACAGTATCTAGCTGAGCTGCTGAACAGTGGACTTTCATTTTCTTCCATAAAAATCCATGCCTCAGCCATTTCTGCAGAATTCAACATGGATCCTCCTTTATTTTCTCACCCACTCTTACGACAGTTCCTCAGAGGGGCTAAGAATATAACACCACCAAGGAAACAACCAATACCAGCCTGGGATCTTAATTACATACTAGAAAAATTAACATTGCCTCCTTTTGAACCAGCTGCCTCAACAGATTTGCAATATTTGTCCTGGAAAACAGCCTTCCTTCTGGCTATCACTTCAGCTCGTAGGGTTTCGGGACTACAGGCCCTCATGGCAGTGCAGCCCTTTCTTATCTTCCATCAGGACAGGGTTTCCCTTCGTACCAACCCGTCATTTATGCCTAAAGTGGTATCCAGGGTAGCTTTAAATCAAGCCATACACCTACCTACCTTTTACCCCAATCCTCAAAACAAAGGGGAAAGGCTGCTACACTCTTTAGACATCCATAGGCAGCTACGTTATTATTTGGACAGAACAAAGTCCTTCAGGAAATCAGAACAACTCTTTGTGTCCTATGCTGTAGGCGCTCAAGGGAAGCCAGTTACCAAGCAGACTATTTCAAAATGGATAGGCCACTGCATACGGTTTAGTTATTCCTATCATGGGAAATCTGTTCCTACAGGCATCAGATCACACTCCACCAGGGCCACAGCTACCTCTACAGCCTTCCTCAGAGGAGTTCCTACCAAAGATATTTTGGAGGCAGCCACTTGGAGTTCTGTACATACCTTCACAAAACACTACCACCTGCCTTTATATTCCAAAACTAGAGCAGGCTTTGCCACTGCTGTGTTGCAGGGCATTCTGGCTCAACCCAGTTCCTCCTAGTACCTACCACCCTGTGCGTAGCTTTGGGACTCTACCCATCTGTGATTACTGCAGCTGTATGCACGATGAACATAGTACAGTTTTGTACCTACCATAAATGTAGATGTTCAAGTGCTAATACAGCTGCAGTACAGGTTTCCCTCCCTCATTCCCCACTTGGTAAAGGCATGGGGCCTAACACCCTCTTCATACAACCTGACTGGGTTATCCTTCTATGGTTTATTTGCTTGCAACTACTGATTTTGGATTATATTGCATTGCATGTATATATATATATATATATATATATATATATATATATATATATATATATATATAAACATAATTTATGTATTGCCTTCCTTCTGGGGGCACCTGACATCTGGGGCAAGAAAGACTGAAGAACATGGTGTCGGCTGTGTCTTATATACTCTGGCCTCACTGACGTCAGGAGAGAAAGCGACAACAACCGACGCCGGACCTAGACTTTGGAATTCGGCCGACCGAGGACCCGCCTGACGGCAGAGAACCCATCTGTGATTACTGCAGCTGTATTAGCACTCGAACATCTACATTTATGGTAGGTACAAGACTGTACTTTCTGCCTTGCTACAACACAGACAGGTGCCACATGTAGACACAGCCTAATGTTAGGGGGGGGTATATATAGGGACAGGTTGCAGGTAAGCCTAATACACACCTATAGACAGGAACCAAAGTAAGACAAACTAGCAAAAAACAAAAAGACAGCTTGGAAACACCAAAGCAAATTCTCTCTCAGTTTAATTTTCTCTCAGTTTAATGAAGAGCTTTTCATCTTGCTCATGTGGCAAGACTTCATCTGGTGTTTCCAAGCTGTCTTTTTGTTTTTCGCTATTACACACCTATGGCATTTCAGCATGCTACATTACACATTAACTTGACTGTCCTGCAAGTGGTGGGTCTTGAACCCACGTGTCCATCATAATGGCATTACTTCCACCACCAGCTATTGGCCACACTAATATACATGTTTTGCATTACACAACACACACTGTGATGGCTTACATCTTGTCATTCAGTGCTGCTCTACACAGTTGACGGGTATGGCCCACTACCCACAGGGACAGACACTATTGTCCTTAGCAGTTGTTCAGCTGGACATCATTACAACAACACCTGATGGCACATATACATCATTCCATATCATCTATCCCATCATTATGGACCAAGTACTACATTCAATTACATGCATATATACTTCACATACCTGTTGTGGGAATGATGTCTGTTCTGGATAGTTTGCTGGATGGATGTTATTTTTCTTTTTGTTGTGTTTTTTTTTTTTTGTTTTGGCTTTGGCTTTGCCTTTCACTCTCTCTCTCTCTCTCTCTCTCTCTTGGTCTCTCTCCAGTAAATGGATTGAGCTGCTTTGAATATATTGCAGCATGGATTTTGTAGGTGATGAACATGTGATTTAATGGCCTCTGCACCAATCAGTGTCCTCCACTTGCTACCTGCATGCAGCATGCAGCATGCTGTGTAGTACTTAACAATTACCACTGTCATGGCAACCCACTACTATAAATCCCTACATCACGTGGGTGTGGTCCCTTTACCTTTCCTGTATGGTGGACATCCTTCCTGTGTGTGGGCAGCAGTGTTACTGACAGCAGGTACCAATACCTCTTACAAGAGGACTTGCAGACTCAGGACAGCTACATATCTGTATAAGGTTCCAGAACTACAGACAGAGTGTGAGTAGTGTTGTTATATGCAATGTATAGCACCAGTGTTACATGGTTTGTGTGTACATACTAGTTTAACATGGAATGCAGTCTGTCTGCATAGCTCTCAACTGTGGGCCTATCCACATGATGGCCAGATGTGTGCCTGTTATGTGTTGTCTGTCCACCACAGAGGTTTTTGTCAGATATATCACTGGCATTGTGTGTGAGTGCTATCAGTACATGGCTATATCCATTTGTGTTTCTGACTTCATATTCCTGACTAAGGGTATTTTGCAGACTACCCTGTAACACCAGCAATGTACTCAGTGTATGACAACACTATTTCACATATGGGTCTGTGTTCCAGCCTCTGTTGTCCACCGACATACCAGGCTTTGCCCACATAACATGCAGTAAGAGGTTGTTATGTAGTGGTCTGTGATTATGTCGTGCTGCCATTCCTGCCAGTATTCCACTGCTATTGTGGCCCCCACACATACTGTGGGGTAGGGTCCATATATATGTGGGCTTCAGGTGCACAAAACATGTATGCCCTATTGTAGTCCAGAGGTCAGTGTATGTAAAAGTGTTATATGCCCCTGTAAGTCAGTCTATGGGGGGGTATGCACCATATGTAACCTAGGCTGTTACAACATGTGAGGGATATCAGTAGTAAGCTGCCTTAAGGTATATGGCTGTACATTAACAGACATTTCACCTTGAGAACATTGGTGGCCTACTGCTTACTGCCATATAGACTGTTCTGTTTGTCAGGGTGGTTGTGATGTTTGCAGTTATGCATTGTTATGTAACAGATACATCACATTGTGTCAACATAAGTCTTTTCCCCCTAGGGATTGAGTACAGAGTGTAATTAGAGGCTGCTGGACTATACATCTGCATTACTTGCCGTTGATTGATTGGTATCCTGTGTCCCAGTCTGTCTTTACCGTTGTACTACTTGAAGGCCTTGGCCTGGACAGCGACATATGTTATGCTTTCGGATTACTGTATAAAATGATCTGCTTGAGAGTTGCATTAATCAGTTAGTATGTATTTGAAAGTCTTAACAGCTATATCACATGGCATATACAACTGTAATAGTACAAAAGTAACACTTTCTTATGTATGCAAACCCGTGTGTGGTGTCCTATCCTTTGACATCTCTGTGGGTATATGTTTCAGGCAACAATTGTCTTTTGTATGAGTGACTCATGCACCGTCCATTTGAAAAGGTGTCAGCTGTAGGAATACTGGCCATTCAACATGCTTTACACCCTCTAAATATGTATCTTCCTATACATATCTCTGTGTGTGTATGTGTAGTTACATATATATGTGTATATATATATATATATATATATATATATATATATATACATATATATATATATATATATATATATATATATATATATATATATATGCATCGGCATATATGTGTGTGTGTGTATATATCTTTGGAATGTTTATTGCTTCCACATTTCACATTCCCTATGGTAGCCAATCTGTACTGCATGATATGTTATGGATACCATCCTGACATCATACAGGTGGGATGGATTACTGTTACCATCTTATGGCCATGTTGTGTAGGGTGCTGGGTATGGAACTTGCAACTGTTGCTATTGTGTTGCAGGGCAGATCTGTTCGGCTGTGAGGGAGGGGGTTATATCAATACTTACAAGACATATTTAGTTTGGGCCCCCTGACCCCATTTACGGTGCCTTTATTCATATATGTATTTGTTATGTTCTCTTTTATATCTATAGATATATGTCTGTATATACATATATTATATATATATATATATATATATATATATATATATATATATATATATATATATATATATATATATATATATATACATATCTGCTTGTGTGTGTATATGTATATATATATATATATATATATATATATATATATATACATTTTTATATAGACATATATATCTATAGATGTATGCATATGTGTGTATGTATATATATATATATATATATATATATATATATATATATATATATATATATTCATTTATAACCTCAAATGCTGAAATATCAATTTCAGTATCTCGAGACTATAAAACCGAATCCACAAAACACTGACAAACAAAAACCGTGAAACCATATAACCGAAAACACCGCACACACTACACTAAACATACAACACAACACCCACATCACAACATAAACAAAAAAACAACACACATACACAACTCACACACACTTTGTCACTCGTTTATTGGCGTCTTTTTTGCTTATCCATTTGGAATTTTAAAAAGACCTGCCTCAGTGAGTTTGGCTATCTGGCTGTGTTTATCTTTGATGAGTTTCACCTTTCTGACTGTGCTTATTGGAGGTGTTTAGTTCTGCTGCTTGGAATTAGGAACTGTGTTGGCTTAGTAGCAGCTCATTGCTTTTGCTTTTGACTTCCAGAACAAGCATACATGTGTTTGGGAGGCGTTTAGTCCTGCTGTTTGGCATCAGGTGTTGTGCTGGTTTAGTAGCAGTTTGTTTTTTCTTGCCTTTGATCATGAATTGTGCCATCCCAAACAGAATGAAGACGGTCTCCTCCAAAACAAGGAAGCCAATCTGGTGGTACCCCATCATAAACAAACTATACAACAAAAGGAAGAAACTGTTGCAGGAAAAGAGGAAAATCTCAGGATGTAAAAAATTACCTTACCAAAACCAAGATGCTATCCTCTAAAAAAAGGAAGCCAATCTGGTGGTCCCCTGCCATAAGCAAACTCTACAACAGAAGAAAGAAACTGTTGCAAAAAAGAGTAAAATCCCATGATTGGAGGAACTCCCTGGACAGCCTCAGTAAGAAGCTGAGATCCCTCATAAAATCCTACAAAGCTAGTTACGAAAATAAAATTGCCAAAGATTCCAAAGACAACCACAAGGTATTCTATAACTATGTCAAGAATCGAAATGGCAATGCTCAGATCTGCTCTGAGCTACAATAGAATGGCATTAAATAAACTGATCCCAAGGACATTGCCAATATCCTGGCAGATCAATTCAGTGCCTACTTCACCCGCCTCTCACCCCCTAAAGGGCCCATCTCAATACCAAACGATTGCCAAATTCCAGTAATCACAGCCACACAGGTAAAAAACGTACTCTCCAAAGCTAAGAATACAGCATCCATAGGACCAGATGCCATCCCAGGCTGTGTACTACATGAACTACAAAATGAACTGGCAACTCACCTAAGTGTCATGTTTAATCATAGCCTCACCTCAGGCTTCGTGCCCATTGAGTGGCGCACAGCTACAGTTATCCCACTCCACAAGGGGGGATTCACCTTGGATCCTGGGAACTACCATCCCATCAGTCTGATGAGCCTGATCTGCAAGGCCATGGAAAGTATTATCATGGAACTTATAAACAAAGACATTGGCAACCTTCAAACACTGGACCTCACCAGTTTGGGTTCGTGAAGGGACGCTCCTGTCTTCTGAATCCAATTGACTTATTCGAATCAGTCTCCAGAGCTGTGGACGAGGGTAAGGCGGTTCACACACCCTATCTGGATCTCGCCAAGGCCTTAGACACCATCCCCCACTCTGGAATCATAGATAAACTTACTAAGCTGGGCATAAATCCCTACATCACTCCATGGGTTGCCAACTGGCTTACTGACAGAACCCACACTATAAAAGTAGCCGACTCCAAATCCAGTTCCAGATAAGTGAAAAGTGGAGTACCTCAGGGTTCAGTCCTGGGACCGCTCTTGTTTGGCATCTACTTCTCTGAAGTACAGGCCAACACTAAGGGACTCTGACTAACAAAGTTCGCAGATGACTGCAAACTGGGAGCCATTATTGAATCCCCAAATGATGTGGCTATTCTACAAAAGGCCCTTACAGAAACAGATGCTTGGTGCCAGAGCCATGGGCTCAAGCTCAATGCCAAGAAGTATATAGTTATCCCCTTTGGGTAAAAAACATATACCCATGAATTACCACATAGCTGGCAGTACACTAAACACCGAAAGTGTGATAAGAGACTTAGGAACACAAGTGGACAGTGGTCTCACCTTGGATAACCATATTGCCACAACAGTCAGGAAACCCTTCTATGTGACACACCTCATTACTAAAGGCTTTTCATCCAGAAAAAAAGGTCATTGTCCCACTGCACTCATCCATCATTAGACCCATCATACAGTACAATGCCCCATTTGGTGTGTACCTCCCAAGACATCTGCAACAACTGGAAAGGCCGCAGAAACACCTCACTAAAAGAATCACAGGCCTAAAGCAGATGCCCTATGCTGACCGACTAAAAAAAACTCCAGCTATACTCTGCCACACAGCGTCTACTCAGAGGCAATCTCTGCTTAACATACAAGGCCATGTCAAACCCAGAGCTGTTGGACATGCTACACTTAAAGAAATCCCAATCCATCAGAGCCACATGCTCCAGGGACCTAAACCTTGTCATCATAATGAACAAAACATGCTGGAGGGATAGGTTCCTGACCCAGAGTCTCCCCATACTCTGGAATAGACTGCCCATACATGTCAAGCAGAGCACCTCCTTGGTCCTCATCAAAAGGAACCTTGACAACTGGATGGGAGATAGGAAATTTACCCCGGGGATCACGTCAGTTACCCTGCTAGACAGGGGTCCAGGGAGGTAAATACTGTGGGAAGAAATAGCCAGGGAATTGTTATGGCTAGGCTTGTACAGGCCCTAGGGTCGATAGCCTAGTACCAACCTATGAACCTATGAGCCATGACCCTTTGCTTAAAGGCAGGCCATTTACAGACACTGGAAACAACAGAGCTATAAGCCTAGGTAGTTTCATATGCAAAGCCATGAAAAGAATTATCATGGAAATGATCAGGAACAACACAGGAAACCTCCAGACACTGAGCCCAGTTTGGTTTTGTCAGGGGCAGGTCATGTTTATTAAACATGGTGGACTTTTCTGAAAAAGTTACCAAAGCAATGGGTGACAGCAAAATAGTTCACACTGCATACCCTGACCTGGTCAAGACATTTTACATAGTACCCCATTCAGGCATTGTTGACAAGCTCAAGAGGTTAGGTATAAACCCTTCTGTCTCCGGATGGATATCCAGCTGACATACAGGCAAGACCCAGGAAAATAGAATTGTGAAGTCCATCTCCACAAAGAGGCCTGTCAAAAGTGGAGTTCCTCAGGGACTGATACTGGCACCAAGGCTAGCACTAGGCCACATGGACCTATTTTGGACTGTGCAGTGGTGCAGCGGTAGCATTGTCATCTCACAGTAAGAGGTTCTCCAGTTCGATTCTCAGCTGGGGTGCCTTCTGTGTGGAGTCTGCATGTTCTCCCTGCATTCTTGGAAGTTTCCTCCAGGTGTTCTGGTTTCTTCCTACATTATAAAGACATGTGTCTGGAGGGTTTCTCCCCAGGCCTCCACTGAAAATTGGTTTTCTTCCAAGTCGGACTTTCCCGGTTAACAAATGTTAAATAAATAATTGTCCCAATAGGGCCCTGTTTCCTCATGGGGCCTCAAGCAAAGCTATGGCATGGTTATTATGCATTATATGGCACAGACAGTTGTCCGAGAGACACTACTACATCAAGCTGCAAGACATTTTCCTAATGTTAATCTTGCTTCCTAGTAGTTACAAATCTCATTAGTATGGAATACATTTCCAATCATGCATTGCATTAGTGACTAGTCCGGTATTATTAGGAGCTACAGCTTCATACCCCTTGTATAGCCCAGAGGTAGTTGCTCACTTTCCAACAGTAGTCATTTGCTGAGTCCTCATCAGGGTTTTGAACCCATATCTAGTCAGATTAGCCATCTGGGTTTGTGTACTGCTCCAGTTATTGACTTGGAAGATAATAAGACCAAGCTTAATTTGGAGACTGATAGAGAGGTACTATATTTTCTTGTGCTTCTCTTGCTGACATGGAGTTCATGACTGGTTGCTTAAGATTACAGCTGCAAGACATAACGAAAAACATCTAACAGATATTATGATGCAAGTTAAGTTCTGAACACTTAACTTATGACATTTAGCAATTCAGTACTATAGCAGAGAAGTGCATATTACAGTTGCAGATAGGGGCAAAATAGTCACAAACAACTCTGTAAATGGTGAAAGATGGAAATGATAGATAAATAATCCATTTGGCTGAATGTGGAAAAAATAGCAACAAAAACAGTCTGAATTGCAAATGTAATGCCGCCTTCTGTATCATACTATAAGCTACATGCAAAATAGGGGACAGACCCAAACCTAAACCTAGAACATTGTTGGACTGGATTGGAGAAGAGTTTGGGCAGAAGTGTATTACAGAAAGCTGAACAAACTGTCTGGGTTTTGAGTGTTCTGCCTATATTCATGTGGGCTTCCTTAATGCACTGTGATTTCCTCCTACGTACCAAAACCAAATACTTAGTGACTACTCTGAATTATCCCTTTATATAATCTTTACTTTTGCCCTTTTAACATAGTGTATAGCTGGCAAATATCTGCAAGAATTAGTCTATTTGCCACCTTAACAAATAAGTAAATAAATAAATATAAACTTTCAAATATAGATAGAAGTGGGATGGTGTGCGAGCAACGTTATTTCTAAGGGGGGATCTGGGATTATTACTATTATTATTGCTCAACGTTCTGAGGAATGTCACTGTTTTTATGTGGTTATGTAGAAACACATTGAGTGCAACAAGATATAACATTATTCATTATAAACAAGGGCAGGACATGACTGGAAGCTCATGAAGGAAGGAAGGGATAGTATGAAATGAGAATGTAAAATGGAGGTTAGAAATTTGTCATGCTCTTTTTGGCCACCGATTCTTCCCGCAATCATTAAGTGCAGTCCCACTGATTCAATTTGTCCAGTACTTCCTAGCTTCTAAGGAAAGTGATCATGGTGGGGGGGGGGGGTTAGAGCCTGGTGTACATGGCATCTTCAGACCCTACTCTGATTGACCTCATGCATATCCACAAAGCAAACAGCACCAGAATTTCCCTTTCTAAAGATATTTACCTTGCCTGTGACATATGTAGGACCTGCTGTGGAGACAAGTATGTATCCCAGAGATTACCTCTTCTCTGAAACAGGCTGTCCATGTGAAGCAGAGTTCCTCCCTAACCCAATTCAAGTGTAACTTGGACATCTGGATGGAGAACCAGAAATTCACCCCTGGTTTGGCACCTGTGTCTCTAATGGACAGAGGCAGTCTGTAAATTGTTCACCCCAAGGTCTCTGCTTGTAAATGTTTCATCTCCCAAGCCATGCTTACACTATCAATGATACCAGAACTTATCAGAGAGTTGGGGTGCAGAGGTAGGCATAAAAAGACCCCAGTGGTTTTTAGTCAAATGCACACTTAGGAAACTGTGAACCAATGAACCTCTAAATCTAAATTAAGATTGTGCTATCTGTTAATACCTTATGGGGGTGTTAATCTTGTGACATCTGAGGTGAATGGAATAGAGTCAAATATGGTTGGAATAGTGAAGACTAGATGGAATACATTAGGCTTAAACAGCCTGGATCATTATTATACATTTAAATGAAGGTCAGGATAAGCCTCCCTTAATCATGACTGCATCAAGCAAATGACCTACAAATGGCTACTATGTGTAGACTGCAGATACATTGATCTGCTTGATACAATGACATGTGGCTGTATATAGTCTTTGTATAAGGGTCACATCTAAAGCCACAGCACAGCACAGACATCAACAGCTTCCATCTCTGGGATATGTTGTACACAGACAGGATAAAATGGGAATACGTTGTTAAGACTGAGCCACTTCCTGTAGGCTGTAGTGAAGAGTACTTGGTTTGAGGCTGTAGTGAAGAGTACTTGGTTTGAGGCTGTAGTGAAGAGTACTTGGTTTGAGGCTGTAGTGAAGAGTACTTGGTTTGATTCCTTCCACCATCATTTGCCTATGGTGTTACTATGAGTAAGTCAGTTGGCTCTGGGTCACCCCCTGGAAAGGGATACTTGTATTCAATAGGCTTATCTGTTTAACAGATGAAAAAGAAACTCTGCAAAGAGTCATGTGATGTTATTACCTATACAGATAGTTTGCAGTGTCACCATGTTGTGTATTCATCCTGTGAGAATAAGCATACAGTTCTAGTTTCATTAAAAGGTAATGTAGCCAAGTATTTTATGATAAACTGCTTATATGTTCCACCCAATGTGCCTAAAGACACAGGTGAAGATACTCTCTCTCTAGGTTTCCAGCTAATACCAAGGGAGAAGTAGCTTGTTATCTGAACCATGACTGGACAGATCACTTCTCTCCTTCCATCTTCTTTGGCTAGTGTAACTTAGTGACTTGGCTGCCGGAAGTGATGAGGCAGCCTGATAAAATAGTATATTATGACATCAGTAGGTATCAAAAGCCAGATAAAATAGTATACTGTGACATCAGTAGGTATCATCAGAGGTACTGCCTCACCATCTCATATTCAATGTTTAGTCTGGTGCTAAAGTCCAAAGACAGCTTTGTCATAAAACAATAATCTGGGTTTTACTTAAATATAATCTTGAATCCACAGTGAAGTATTTTAGCAGCTATTTCCTGAATGTTCTAAATAGCCAACTACTTTTCTTTGCCCTTTAACATCTGGGAAAACACAAAGTCACATTTTTTAGCATGAAAACAACATACTGCAGATAGCAAGAGATGAAGGGGAGGGGGTGAGGAGGAAGAAAGAATATATTATTTCATTTAGCCTGCCATTAACACAGATGTTTCTCTTTTAGCCCAGCATTGCCTCTGGCTGCACAATATCTTTATATATATTTTTGTCTATTCAGCTGTTTTAGATTAATTTGTACATTGTTTTTTTTTTTTTTTTTTTGTTTGTTGTTTTTTTTTTTATCAAAAATGTATATGTGTGTGTTAATATGTTTTACAGAAAAGTATGTACTATAATACTATAATCAGACTTAAATTTTAGACTCAATGCTGAAAATGGACTCTGCCCATTTGGAGTTTCCTGGTTAACAAATTTAAATAAGCGAATTGACAAAATATTATTGGATGCCTGGTTTAAAGTATTCTCAGGAATCTAACCAAATTGCATTGAGGATAATGACAACATATTTTCATTAAATTACAACTGTCAGTGCCTCTTCACTAACTAAAAGAAACATAAGTATTTGAGCCCTCCCAGTTTAAACCAAAACTGCTAATCAGATGACACTGAGTGAGCTGACTAGGCCATGTTGGAGATTTTTTTCTTACTATTCATGCCGTAATGCAACTTATAAATAAACCATTAAGATTCAGATTTGAGTTTGACAAACACTGTCTCTCCTGGACCTTCCAGATGGGGATGTGTGCTGGTTGGGGAAAGTTTTATTGTTTTGTCAAGATGGTGTGTTCCTTACCAACTGATGCTGTTCTGCACTGTTCTATTGTCAATCATGGATTCACTGATCTCTGTCATTTCACTGTGAACTGTCTTCAACAGAATGGTGTTGTGGACTGTTTCAGGCAGCAATTTAGTGGCTTTAAGGCTAATTTTGTGAGTCAAGGTCAACAGTATTATTCTGGTAGCCAAACTCTTTTATCATATAATTAACCTCATGTGCTTTCGTAGCATGATGTGCCCTTTATAGTCCTTTGGGAATTGCAAAGGCCTGAGTTTTTTATTTTTTTCTGAGTACCAGACGTGCATTTAAGAGTTTATCTGTGAATACTTTCCAGTGTGATTATTAAGGTCACAGTAGTTACTTTGCTCATGTCATTGTTTAAGGCTCTTTCTTCTAGTTCAAGTCTTTGTTTATGGTATAAATGTATTAGCAGAGTGTGTTGCAATTATGGTTAGTTAAGAGGCCCAGGTATTCTAGTGACTCATCTTTAAAAAATGTTAACTGCAGCTCTCATAATTCTGACATCTAACAAGCATGAAGTATCTCTGCTTCTAGTTTTAACAGTTTGCATTCACAGTTTCATAGTAAGTGATTCTTACTGATCATAACAATCATTAGCAAGAGGTGATATTTTGTGGATTTCCCTCTTGGACATTGCCTATTTTCTTATATTTTGTTTTAATTTTTGGCTAGATTCATATAACTAAGATATTATAATAAGTATGAGCCAAAACCGCATTATAGCAACAAGTTTGTTGTAGCTGTGTTTACAAACCAATAACCTTAACTACTCAGTCAGCATTTGTTGTGTGATACAGAGCAATATTAAAAAAGGAATCATCATTTTACTAAACTATTAGCAGTAAATAAGTATGCTACTGAGATCCATAGAGATATATTCACTCTGGGCTAACTATTTTGCATATTTAGCCAGGTTTCTGATGGAAAACGTTATTTTTCTTTCTGTTATGAAATCTGAATTTAAATAATGAACATATATCACAAAAATAGATACAGTAAAAATCTTTTAAAGAAGAAAGAGTCTGAATCAAAAAGTAGTGCCAGGTGCATGTTTAGCTATTTTTCTTTTTAAATTTGCTCTGAAGAATTATAACATCTAGTCATTTACAGTGATTATTTCAGACATAAAGTCTCAGACCATCAGGAGTCACTGGCAGCTGTCTGCCCCTAGATTTATATGTCCATTCAATAACAAAAGGCCACCATGATTACATTCCAAGCTGACATCCAAGAATGTCCTGTGCCTTCTACGATGCCTTCCCTTACTGTTGTACCAACAGACAAGCATAGGATTCAAGGGGAAAAAATAAGTTAATAACAGCTTCCTACTTCTGCATACCTTTTCCACTCCTGCACTAACTTAGTGGAAAGACTATATGATTGCATTCAGCCATGGTTCTATGTATGTTTTGAAATATACTATCACTGGCAGAGGATATGTGCACAGCTGATGCTGTATGCATAAACATTGATTGTGCAGACATTCTATCACCAGCTTTGTACAGTATAGAGGCCCCCTCTGATCTTCCACAATAGGCATGACAGTTACTGGCAATCATACTCAGCATCCCTTGTGGTCACCTGTTAGGAGACTTTAATAGTCCATCGGGCACTGCAGACAGTGGTGCCACTGCCTACTTCTGCTGAAAAGTTAGTGAAGCACCAACAATGAAAGCATACCCCTTCCAGTCACCCAATTTCTTAGTTTCTTACACTATGTCCTCATGTTAGAAATAATCTGAGACCCATGCCTGTCACTGACCAGACTCACTTGCCTTCATTTCTGACAGTCTATCAATGATACCACACTATCTTGGCTGCAGTTGGACTATAGTACCTTCCCTCATGCATTATAGCAGTGGTTAGAGTCCCTTTTCAACTTCCCTGACCAGCAAAGAAGAGATCACTATTTCATTCACAGTCTTTCCTTGTTGATGTCTCTGATAATGTAAAGGAATAAAGCCCTGAATATTGATCCATGTGAACCAAGTTCAGTTTCTTAATCAAGCAGTTACAAGTGGCATAAAGGAAGAATAGAGAGGTTTGCCTTGGCCAGCTCTCCTGTATTCAGGGGAAGGGTATAAAGTGAGTGCCTGGGGGGCATAGTCCCAATTTAGAATGCCAGATGGAGACTGTAGACCACAGAGTAGCACTGGTTGTAAGGGGGCAGTGCAGTCTTGGGGGAGTTGTATCACTTGAAGATGTGACTGGCATGACCTCACTGATGACCATTGCAGGTCAAACCTACAGCAGGTTGCCAGGCATGTATATAATAGGTACGGCTAATGTAAAACTAATGTAAAACTCCATTCTCCATGTAGATATAGCCCCACTCTCAGCTGACCCAAAGGACCATTACATGAATCTCACCAAGGAAGAGGGATGATTGGCACTACCTGCTGACCACCCAACTAAACCAGATAGCCGAAGTATAAAACTAGAGTAAAAAAAAATCTCCCCTTCTCATTCTTTCTACTCCCATTGAGAGTTTCAACAGTCCTTCACTATGACTGGTCCTCCTCAGTGGATGTAGAAAAGCTAGTCACCAACCCAATACCCCCATTCATCATGACAGAATGAGTCGGTTTACTATCAGAAGGGCGATCGGACTTCGTTCGAATTCTGTATGTCCGATTGCCCAATTCAACATATGGAAAAAACAAAAAAAATGTTGAAATGCACAACAGTGAATGCCAGTGTGCATTTGCTGTTATGAATTCTACATTCTGAATGTAAATCACACTATAGTGGGGGTCGGACATGTACCCTTTCCTTCACTATAGTCCGATCTTGGAGTTTGTATATATAAATAGGAGGGGTGTGGGGGGTGCAGCCCCCACAAGGGGGGTGTAAGGAAGCTTGCCCCTTTGCAAAAGTGTTTTGTTATTGTTGACTGGAAGTGCAGCATTTTCAGTAAAGTCGACATTTTCGAGATTTGACTTTACCAAAATGCTGCAGTCTACATTTTTTTGTGTTCGGTGTTGTGATTTCCGATCAGTTGATTCAGACATCTGAACACTCGAACCGAGTTGGTTCGAGTAAATGATAGTAAACCGAATGAGTCAACCCTAGTACATATTAACAATTTGTACAGACTATTCTTGCCCTCAACCCACATGCACTTTTATCACCACATCCCTGATAGAGCACGCCAGTCAATCCCCACCTGAAGTGCATGGCGATTTTATTCAGTATTGCACAAGAATTAGAATAGTAAATGCCTATTACTCTGAAATATATCCAGTTTATAAAATAGTCTAAGCATGCAGGAGGAGAAGTCAGTATGTTAATAGAACATCTGCCCTGAAATGAGGGCTGTTGGGGTCATAGCCAAAAAAGTGTGATATTTTCATCCACTGCAGAATTTTACAGAATATCTCTTTTATGATCAAAGCAGGAATAAGAAAGGATTGTAAGCTGTCTTTATGCAGTCTCTGTCTTTATATACTGGCAGATGTTGCCACCTCATAAAATTATGTAATGTTTATAATATAAAGAGAGAAGGCAGATACTAATCATTAGTATCTCTTAACAAAGCTCCATGTTAAAAATATCTTTAGGCAACTCTCATTACATTACAAAGATTTTTTTCTTTTTCACTAAGGTACCTCAGGCTTTGGCAGTGTCATTCATTATAGCTCTTATCATACAATAAAATTAATGCTATAGTTCCACTCACAATATTAGTTGGCTGATTATTGCAAACAGCTGATACTTCAAGCACTAGCTACTTTTTATTCTGCTGTCTATATCAGTCAGAGTTCATTTTGCTCACTCCTGTTTTTCTTCAGCACAGCAATTTGACTTTTAATGGAAGGAGATATTCTGCTTGGCAATGCATCAAACCAAAGTGGAAATGTGAAGTCTATTGACATTAGCAGCTGACGTTGCATTCTATCTCATGCTTAACACTTATATGGCAAGAAGTGCTCATGTTAGCATTTTATACATAATACATTTGCAAGGAATACCTCCAATATAATAAAATGTTTCTGACTACTAAGAGAGAGGAAAAATAAGCCAAAGGTGTGTCTGTCATAACAGAAATATTGCAAAAAGCCAGAGGCATCTCACAGCTGAAATCTATTGTTTCCATATTATGGTAGCCATCTCTCCAAAATAATTCCAAAAATAACAGCAAACCTGCTCATATAATTCCAGTCAAAGTAAAAATGTACTATCTGAGGAACAAAATCAGTGCCTCAAAACTAGAGAGATACTCTGATAAAATGATTGTGCTTTTTAATTTGATAGCCCCATTTTTTTCTTGGAATTTCAGTAGGCTAAATTTCCTGATATGCTTGGAATGACATATTTTATTTTCTCTTACAGTGCGGCAGCATTTTAATCATATATAGTTACCTTCTTGATTTCAAATTCTGTCTCTTATTTACCATAGACATGAATATGTATTTCATTTAATATCTATTTTTACTATATAACACTGAGATGATTTTTATTTGAATATACAAAGAATTTGCAGTTGAATCTCATATATAAATATTTTACAGGAAATGCAGAAAGCAACTTCAAAATTTAAACACAAGAGAGTCCAGAAGTAAAAACTTTTAACCACAGAAATTGTAAGCACAGTGGCTCTAACAGAAAGTTGATAGAATATGGAAAATGCACTTTTTGAAATTATTTTTAGCAAGTGCTTATAACTGCAAAATTTAAGATTTTCAGCTCAGATTTTAGCCTGCCATTTAAGAACAAGCCACAAATGAACTATGACACTGAGAGTTTGTGCAACTTGGATTCAAACAGTTACAGTAAAATCTCAGTTAACCGGAACTCAAGCAACCAGAACTCTCAAGCAACCAGAAATAAAAATCGAAGAAATACAGTGCAATTTTAAAATGTTGCACTTTATGCCCCCACCACCCCCGCAGAAACATACCTTACATTTTTAGAGTTTTAGAGTTTTAAAAAGAAAGCTAGGAATAATTCCTTCTCTCCCCAACCTAACAAAGAAGTCAAACCAGACAAATAGTATCGGGTACAGTATTAATTAGGCCCATTTTTAATAGTAACTCTCAACCAACAAGAAACTACAGTTTCTGTCATCTACCAATCCCCATGGATGCCGGTTAACTGAGAGTTTACTGTATTTATGATTGTAAAAGGGCATTTATGAGGGGAGCTTTAAAAAAAAAGAGAGAGAATCCTGCACTGCAGTCAATTTCATAAATGGAGTAGGAAATCAATTACATGTTTAAATACATTACAAATCATGCCATGATCATTCATGAGGCAGTAAGTGTAAAATTCAAATGAAAAATATGTAGAGTGCTTTTTAATAAGTATAATAAGGCACTTGGGGGTGTATACTGCTCATATAGTACCATACACCCAAAACTGTAAGTAATTCCAACTAACTCTCACCCACAAACTACTATATAACCCTAAAATATGTAGAGTGCTTTTTAATAAGTATAATAAGGCACTTGGGGGTGTATACTGCTCATATAGTACCATACACCCAAAACTGTAAGTAATTCCAACTAACTCTCAACCACAAACTACTATATAACCCTAATTATTGCCCTTCACTTCAGACTATGCTACAAACATGCACCCTAAACCAAAATCTTAGGTCTTCAAGTAGACAGCTCCTAAGTATATCAAAACCCATCAGACAGCCTTTATTCCATCACCATTGCCAAACTGTGGAATGCTCTGCCCTCCTCTATTACCCACAGACTCCATAAAAGCATTCAAAATCACACTAAAGTCCCATTACCTCAATAATCAAAGCTACAATAAATAAGTTACTCTTATTAGTCACTACAAACTAGTACTTCTTAATTTCCATTCACCTCTTTCATTGTCTGTAGTTTTTTACTTTAGCTCTAGATATTATCCCACTACTAGTTATTTGGACTGCAAAATGTGTTTAACTGTCTTACTAAAAAAAAAAAAAACACTGGCTATAAATTTTTTTGAATTAAATACTTTAATGTCTGCATAAATGCTTTTTATTGTAATGTTGTATCTACCTTTATACTCTGTTAATACTTGTTGATATGATGTTGTACAATATTATTTTACTGTAATTGGAGCATTCTCCCATGGGCTTCACTGAAAATGGGTCTGTATTCCAGTGGACTCTCCTGGTTACCAAATGTCAATAAATAAAGCCACCCAACAGCAGCCTTTGGCTTGTGATAATATCTGTATGTTCACTTCCCTCCAGCAGTTGGCACAGTAGATTAAGACTGTGAGCTGTAAATAAGCTGCTTTCTGTCCTCCAGGAATTGATTCCCCCAGCCTTCATTTAATTACTGTGTGACCATCAGCAAGTCATTTAATCAGACAATGCTTTGGGGCAGGTGGGACTGAAGCCTGGCAACTCATTATATACCTATTTTTGATACTGTGTGTGTGTGTGTGTGTGTGTGTGTGTGTGTGTGTGTGTGTGTGTGTGTGTGTGTGTGTGTGTGTGTGTGTGTGTATATTTCAAAACTTTGAACCTCTGATTACTGAAGCCCAGAGGTCCCCCTGCTACTTAAATATACCAGCACTGAGATTGCACTACAGTGAAGAGAATGGTAAGGTCCCTGTACTGCACTGTATGGCGATTTCCTATCACAAGCTTCAAAATTTCAAGACTTCGATCCTCTGGGTTTCGATAATCAGAAGTCCGAAGTTTTGAAATTTTGAGATTTAGTAGGAGACCCTATATATATATATATATATCTACTTTCAGTGAACAAAAGTATGATACACCAAATTTTACTCACCTGATCTTCCACTGAAACTCCAGTTAAACGAAGCAATGCAGTGCCGAATTCCTTTCACAGCGAAAGTAACCACCTGACCACAGTGGTGAACTGTGCCCTCTTCCCATGTAGTGCGATTTTGGAGTAGGTATATTTAAGTGGGGAGGGTGTGGAGGTAAAGCCCACAACTTTGGTGGGCTGAGTTGCTTTCTGTTGTGTTTTGTTTGCAGGGTGGTCAAGTGGTTCCTTTCCCTGTTAAAGGAATTCGGCAGTTTGTTGCTTCGTTTAACTGGAGTTTCGGTGGATGAAATTCGGGTAAATAAAATTTGATGGACTGTATTTTCTTTCATTGAAAGTAGATCCATATATATATATATATATATATATATATATATATGTGTGTGTGTGTGTGTGTGTGTGTGTGTGTGTGTGTGTGTGTGTGAGTGTGTGTGTGTTTGTGTGTGTGTATGCTTGCACTTTATTGAAAGTACACTTTGTCAATAAAGTATTCTGCTGTAACTTTAAATCAAACATTCCATTTGTTGACAAGAGATGTCAAATATCTGATCTTTTCAAAGTTTTATTGGTTTTTGAGCTGTGCTTGTGTGCATATTAGTGAGGTTTTGTGGGTTAGGGTTAGTGGTATGTGTGTGAATATTTTTGTGAGTGTGCAAGTGTTTCTGGGTTGGGTTTTGTGTAAGTGCTAGGTAATGTGACAGGTTTTGCATTATGAATGTGTTTTTATGTATGTGCGTTGTGTGTGTGCATGTATTTCTGTGCATGTGTGTGTGCGTGTGCGTGCGTGCGTGCGTGTGTGTGTGTGTGTGTGTGTGTGTGTGTGTGTGTGTGTGTGTGTGTGTGTGTGTGTGTGTGTGTGTTTTTATATGCATGTTTTTGTCTGTGGGTTATTCCTTTGGTGGATGAAGCTTGAACTAACAAACTTCGACTGACCAAGCTTTAAATTGGTGACCATTTTAGTTCAGCCATAGGAAATCAGTGTCTCCACATTGTGCCAGATGTGATTCCTTTTTGGGAGAATTACCCCCTTCTTCAGTTCGGTGTGACTGTGGAACTGGTATGCATAAGTTGGGGGGTGTGGGGGTTACAAGGGGGCAAAATGTATTTTGGGGATTCCGATCCTCAGTGCATTCACTTTCATCCAGTGATAGGGCAAATGTGTCTGTGCCTGTATTGTGTAATGGTAGTATTAAGGTTTTATGGTTAGTACTCACTAGTGATCATTCTCTCTCACACACGTGCATGCGCGTGCATATTCACACACACACACACACACACACACACACACACACACACACACCACTTGATCTGTCATCTTAAGTAGTCCTTATTCTGATCCTAGCTCACAAAAACATGCTCACATGCCTGTATTGATTCACTATCCAGACAAATTATGTCTAGGTGTATTTTTTTCATAGTTAGCCAATCTCAAATGGATAACATTTGTTTTTATTTTTCAATCTGGTGAATTGCAAGTCATAGATGATTTTGATTAGTTTATGTTTCAACTTGCAGAAATTGTTGTTATGTGTATTAATGTTTCTGCATGTCAGCGTAAGATATTATAATCATGTGTATGTGTCTGCATGACTTGGAGCATGTGTATGCTGTATGCATTTTTAAGCATGTGTATGTGTCTCTGCATGTCTAGGTGCATGTGCATGCTGCACGTATTTTTAAGCACATGTGTATGTGTGTCTGCATGTCTAGAAGCATGTGTATGCTGTATGTATTTTAAGCACATGTATGTGTGTCTGCATGTCTAGGGGCACGTGCATGCTGTATGTATTTTTAAGCACGTGTGTGTGTCTGCATGTCTCTGTGCATGTGCATGCTGTATGTATTTTTAAGCAACACTGTACAGTGGTGGTGCTGCAGTAGCGTTGTCACCTCACAGTAAGACGCTGTCCGGTTTGATTCTCAGCTAGAGCATCTTCTGCGTGGAGACATGCGTGAATGGGTGTACGTTCGTTGAAGGTTGTGCGTCAGGGCTGGTAACTCGGCACGTAAAAATCAACTACCAATCATTAGCGGACCGGAGATCCGCAGTGGCGACCCCTAACTGAGAAAAGCCAAAAGACACAACAACAACAACTGTACTTGGTCATTCTTGACATAAATTAGCTCAGTAACATTCAAGTTGTACTTTTGTGCTACAGGGTAGTGAAAGATAATAACTGTTTCTAAACATTAAAGCTGAGATGCTAATATCTTAGATTGCAGAGTTAGAATTTTTGCAGTAGGGCAAGTGTACATTCACCTGAGAATAGATTGCTGCTGCCTACACCCCTACCTCTTCATTATGTTCATTTTGAGGATACAGAGTTGCAGAGATGAGTGCAGTACACTGGTTTGTTGATTTGAGCTGTGCAGTCTCAGACTGAGAAACTAGAGTAACAGGTGTGAGGCACAATGTCTAATGCTGCTGGAGAAGGGGAGCTCCCCCATACAAAATATGTGTAAATAAAGTCTGTTCTTTGCAGCACTTAGTACTGTATGCCAACTTGCCACTTGTTATTCTTTTGTTTTTCTCATTTTAGCCTTTTTATTTGTATTTTTGTCTTTTTAGGAGAGGAGCTTGTAAGACATGACCTAAAGGGACTTGAACTTCTCTGCATTTTAAAAAAAAAACAACTCTGGAGCATTTTAAGTTCCATAGGCAGCCAGGATATTGCCTACTTCTGCTGAAATTGTATTTATGGACTGCATTTTCATATGAGATTCCAGTTTCTCTGCTAAACTGTATGATATTAAGAAGTCTCCAGTAAGCAGATTTCAACCTTGGCACTGCATCCAGAAACATCTACTTAAAATACAGGTACTTCTGTCTCTGGTCTGTGGTCTGTTTGCATGCACTTTGTCAAAACTATGTATCCAAATAAATACCTGTTTTTAATGGATCTCATTGGTGGAGCAATTAATATTTTCCTACCTTGCATTTGTTAAATCTCTTACCAGAACAAAAGCTCACTTGCAACCAAGGAGGCAAAAAATTCTGGCAAAGTTTTACAAATACAAATGTAATGAGTTATTGTGCTCCAGTGAACTTATTAGCATCAGTTTATGGAAAAGACTCATATACTGTGATTGCATGGTTTGTGGGCTTTGGACATGATGATTAACTTTTCCTAATTCCTTCACCTGTTCACATTACTGGAGCTCTTGCTTACATATAAAACAATTATTTATTTTATATATACAATAAAACATAACAGGTGGGACATATCCTGCCCTTCAGATGTAAACTAGTTATATCTGTCAGCCGTCTTTAACACACAAGCATATGTTTGACTTTTTTTTCATATGTCACTAAATCCAGAACTCTCAGTTAATATAATGCAATGTTTTTAAAGGATTTAGACAATATGCTTCCCGATCTGTCTTGCTCCATTTGACATAATCAAATCCTTGTTTTCCATGGCAGTGTGGTGACCTGCTCTTCCCCTTCACCAACTGGTATGACAGTCACTGAATATGTTGGAGATAATACATTTGCAGTTCTCAGAATGAGAGAACAATACAGAGCCAGAGAACACAAACTTCATATTTCATTATAGAAGCAGATCACTGCAAGAATCCCTTTATGCACAACCTTGCTTGTCCCTGCTGTACAGCCTGACAGCCTAAAAGTCTTGGTGTTCAGCCTCAGCTGCATCACCTTGTCAAAGGATAAGATATGGGTCGAAATTTGGTTCACAGGAGTAGAAAGTCCCAAGTCAACACCTACGCTTTTACTTTAGATGTGTTGTTATCCAACATTGCTTGGAAAAAGTGATCTGAGGATTTCTTAGATACAGTATGTTATGCGCATCTTCAATAAAATGGTTATCTCTTCATCTAGGTATATATATATATATATATATATATATATATATATATATATACATATATATATATGTGTGTGTGTGTGTGTGTGTGTGTGTGCGTGTGTATGTGTGTGTATAATAAAAATTAAAAACTCCAAATATTGAAATCTAAAGTGTAGGAAACTAAGACATATTGAAAGCCTATTTTCTGCACTGCCCAGACCCCATGCTAATTATATATACCGACTTCTGCATTGCAAAACAACAGGGAAAAGGCAAGATCCTGTTTTCAATTTTCTGAGTTTTTGAAATTTTGGGTTTCAATATTTGGAGTATTCTGTCAAATGAATGGACCCTATAAATTTGTTTGCATGTGTGAGGATATGTATAGGTTCATATGTAGGTACTAGGCTATCGACCCAAGTGCCTAAGTAAGCCTAGCCATCAAGGTTCCCTGGCTTATGCCACCCAAGAAAATTATTTTCCTGTGCCCCTGTCGAGCAGAGCCACCAAAGTGATCCCCGGGGTGTATTTCCTATTTCCCATCCGCTTATCAAGATTTTTCTTGAAGAGTGCTAATGAGGAATTTTGCTTGAGATAGATGGGTAGCTTGTTCCAGAGTATGGGAAGCCTCTGGGACAAGAATCTATCCCTCCAGCATGTCCTGTTTATTGTGGTGACAAGGTTTAGGTCCATAGAGCATGTAGCTTGTAGGGATTGGGATTTCTTTAGGTGTAGCATGTCCAGCAACTCTGGTCTTGACATAGCTTTATATGTTAGGCAGAGATCACCTCAGAGTAGGCAATATGCTATGGAGTAAAGCTGGAGGTTTTGACACGGTCAGTGTAGGGCATGTGTTTGAGGCCAGTAATCCTCTTTGTGAGATACTTCTGTGGTCTTTCCAGCTGCTGCAGATGTCTTGTGAGGTACATTCCAAAAGGGACATTGTACTCTATAATGGGTCTAATGAGTGTCGAGTAGAGGGGAACAATGACCTCATTTTTCCTAGATGAGAACACTTTTGTGATGAGGTGTGCCAAGTAGAAGGATTTCCTGTCTACTGCGGTGATGTGATTATCAAAGGAGAGACTACTGTCCACATGGGTTCCCAGGTCTCTTATCATACATTCGGCATTAAGTAGACTGCCACCTATATGGTAGTTCATGGGTACAGAGGATTTACCAAAGGGGATGACAATGCACTTTTTGGCATTGAGCTTGAGGCCATGGCTCTGACACCAGGCATCTGTCTCAATGAGGCCCTTCTGTAGGATGTCCACATCATTTGGGGACTCAACTGTGGCTCCTAGTTCCCAGCCATCTGCAAACTTCGTTACCCAAAGACCTTCTGTGTTAGCCTGTACTTCAGAGAAGTAGATACCAAACAGGAGAGGTCCCAGACTGAATCCTGTGGTACTCCACTTGTCACTGGTTTGGAGTCAGATTTGATGTCTGCAATTTTTACAGTGTGAGCTATGTCAGTGAGCCAACTGGCAACCCATCTTGTGATATAGGGATTTATACCTAGTTTAGTGAGTTTAGCTATAATTCTAGAATGTGGGATGGTGTCTGAAGCCTTAGCGAGGTCAATATAGGCTGTGTGAACCACCTTACCAACATCTATTGCTTTGGTGACTGCCTCAAAGAAGTCAATCAGGTTCAGGAGGCATGATCTGCCTTTCACAAACCCAAACTGGGTGGGGTCCAGAGTTTGTAGGTTACCAGTGTCTTTGTTTATGTTATATATGTAATTCTGTGTGTGTTTGTGTGTGCATACACTTGCACCTGTCTGTGTGTGTGTGTGTGTGTGTGTGTGTGTGTGTGTGTGTGTGTGTGTGTGTGTGTGTGTGTGTGTGTGTGAGTGCTTATATTATAATATGTTGAGTTTGAAAAATGATGTTTGCAGTCAAGAAAACTGTATTAGACAGTTATCAAGGAAATTATGGTCAATTAATGCTGTACAAAAAGAGGTAGGCTGCTAGACATAGAGGAGCTCTCTGAGCATGCAGCCCAGGCTGGTATGACCCTGACCTTGAGTAGCATCTTACCCTCACCAAGAATGATGCCACAATATGAAGACAAGATTATCAATTTCAACAATTGGCTTAAGTATTGGTGTCATTCAAAGGGGATCCAGTGCCTGTCAGCCTGGGATGACATGCTTGACAAGCCATGATGCTTCGCTAGGAATAGCTTGCACCTGTTACCCCTGGGCTTTCGGATATAGGCAAAGGCTCTTGCCACCCCCAATATAACAAGGCAAAGTAAAAATCCACAATATCTTCCTGAAGGAAGGAAGGAAGATATTGTGGATTTTTACTTTGCCTTGTTATATTAAAGGATCTTTTTGGAGACCTAGCAGCTGTTTGATTTCTTCATCTGCTTATTTTGAAAGCCTTTGTTTACGTGCTTCCGGGTCCTGTCGTGCCAAGTGGTTTTTATTCTTGGTAAGAGTAATGCTACTCAATGCCAGAAGTCTAAACCTCAAGATGCACGCACTCAAAACTCTCCTTAGCATGGAGAACATTGATATCTGTGCAGTAACAGAAACCTGGTTCAAGGCTCCTGAGAGCACCCAGCACTACCAGGTTATACCTCATACCATGTTTTTCGGCCTCAAAACTTGGACCGAACCACAAAAGGAGGGGGAGTATCAATATTCGTCAAAGATACCCACACTTCTAGGTTGGTGGCACAGCATGAAGCATCAGAGACTATCCATGTGCAACTAACAGTGGGCAAAACTGCCTTCCAGTTTATAGCCTGCTACAGACCACCCTCCCAAACCCAGGAACCCCACTCAGCCTTCCTGAGAACACTGGAAAATATGAAGGTCTCTCCAAACACCATTATATTGGGCGACTTCAACTACCCAAACATAGACTGGGAGCATTACTCTAGCTCCAACATCCTAGCCCAAAGGTACCTAGAATTTATAAACTCAAATGCTATGGAACAGCTTGTTACCACTCCCACAAGAGGGGAAAACATACTGGACCTGATCATCACCAACATGGGTACTCTATGCTCCAGACCAGAAGTGTATCCCTCACTGGTAAGATCAGACCATAAACTAATCTCACTAGATATTCACATCCCGACCCCAGCCCCTGCCCCGAAAACCACAGTGAAAAACTTCTCTAAAGCAAATTTCACACTCCTCAAAACCATGGTGGAATCGTTCAAAGCCCCCGGGCCTGTGGAAAATACGGCCCAGACCGCAGAATCCTTTATAAACGCATTCTATGAACACCTTCAGGAATGCATGGATCATGCAATCCCAAACAAAACCAAGACCCAATCCTCCAAAGGCAGGCGTCCTGTCCAGTGGACTCCAGCCATAAACAAACTATACAATAGAAGGAGGAAGCTACTACATGATAGAGCAAAATCCCAAAAAGGGAAGGCATCTCTGATCAGTATTAGCAAAAAACTACGGGCACTCATAAAATCGTCTAAGGCCAGCTTCAAGAGAAAAATTGCACAGGACACTAAGGATAATCACAAGGCTTTCTTTAGTTATGTTAGAAACCTGGGTGGGAATTCCCAGATATGCTCAGAATTAGTCCAAAATGACAAAAAATACACCGAACCCACAGACATTGCCAACATCCTAGCTGACAGGTTCAGCACAAACTTCTCCCCCCCTTCCCCACCAAAAGGGCAAATATCTATTCCAGCAGAGTGCTGCCCCCCTGACATCCCAGATGCTCAGGTAAGAGCCGCCCTCTGCAAAGCAAAACACACAGCATCAATGGGACCAGACGGTGTCCCAGGCTGCGTCCTACATGAACTCCAAGAAGAACTAAACCCAAACATAAAACTACTGTTCAATTTCAGCCTTACTACAGGATATGTACCCAAAGAGTGGCATACAGCAACAGTGGTCCCTCTCCACAAAGGTGGTGCCTCAACGGATCCTGGAAACTATTGCCCCATAAGCCTGACTAGCTTGGTCTGCAAAGCTATGGAAAGGATCGTCATGGACCTCATAAATAAAGATATTGGGGACCTACAGACACTGGATCCTACCCAGTTTGGCTTTGTTAAGGGCAGATCCTACCTCTTAAACATGGTCGATTTCTTTGAAACAGTCACCGAGGCCATTGACGAGGGGAAGGTGGTCCACACAGCCTACCTGGACCTCGCAAAAGCCTTTGATACAATTCCCCACTCGGGCATTATAGATAAGCTCACCAGCTTAAACATAAACCCCTATGTCACTAGATGGGTTGCAAACTGGCTCAAGGACAGAACCCACATGGTTAGAATTGCTGGAGCCATGTCATATTCCAAACCAGTTACAAGTGGCGTCCCACAAGGCTCAGTCCTGGGACCTCTCTTGTTCAGTATATATTTCACAGAGGTACAGGCCAACACGGAAGGACTGTGGCTGACCAAGTTCGCAGATGACTGCAAATTGGGCACCATAATCGACTCACCAGCTGACACAAGCATCCTACAAAATGGCCTCATAGAATCAGACAACTGGTGCCAGAGCCATGGCCTCAAGCTAAATGCCAAAAAGTGTATAGTCATTACCTTCGGCAAAAACAAAGTGCCCACAAATTACCACATAGGTGGTAATCCATTAAGTATGGAAGAAGTAATTAGGGACCTGGGGACCCAAGTTGATAGCAATTTCTCATTCGACAACCACGTGGCCAAAGTGGTTAGAAAATCATTTTATATAGCCCACCTAATCATGAAGGGATTCATATCTAGATCAGGGGAAGTCATCGTGCCTCTTTACTCATCCCTCATCAGGCCCATAATTGAGTACAATGCCCCTTTTGGGATGTACCTTACCAGACACCTGCAGCAACTGGAAAGACCCCAAAAGTACCTCACCAAGAGGATCAAAGGGCTCAAACAGATGCCATATGCTGCCCGGTTAAAGAAACTCCAGCTCTACTCAGTGGCATACCGCCTGCTCAGAGGCGATCTGTGCCTGATGTATAAAGCCATGTCCAACCTGGAATTAATGGACATGCTGCACCTCAGAAAATCCAAATCCCATTGAGTTACACGCTCGAGAGACTTGAACCTCAGCACTGAAATAAATAGGACATGCTGGAGGGACAGATTCATAACCCAGAGGCTCCCTTCACTCTGGAATAAAATCCCAGTCCAGGTTAGGCAGAGTCCCTCATTGACTCTCTTCAAGAGGAATCTTGATGAATGGATGGGAGATCGTAGATTTACTCCGGGTCTCACTTCTGTGTCACTGTTAGACAGATGCACAGTATACTAAACTCAAAAAAGGGCATAGCAAAATTCATTTTAAAATGGGTAGCGAAAGCCAAACACACTCTGGCTAGGCTTGTAAATGCCCTAGGGCAGATAGCCTAGTATGAACCTATGAACCTATGAACCTATGTTGAGAGAAGGTTCCTTTATCTGGAAGTTCATAATGGTGAGCAAAGCATACCTAAATGATCCAAGGGGTATGGAGTGTGATAGCAGAAATTGGGCTGGACATAATTGGAGAAATGAGGGCCTGGTTGAGGCATACACCCTGCAACTTCTTAAAAGATTGTTTGATGTTCTTCGTGTTTCAATGTTGCAGTCATTACATTTGGGTAATCTGCTGGCAGGTTCCCCTCAGTCGGCCTGACTAACAAAGTCTTGGGTCCTGCGTTGGTTGCTGTCCCTTCTTTCACATATATTTGTGAGTTGGAGTACTGCATTAAATGCAGATGTGAGGTGTCATTGTCATAATGTTGCAATGTCCACAGATAATCGCATGTGCCCCATACAGTATATGTACACAGGAATCAGGGATACAAATGTAAGGTAAAATGTGTAATGAACGATAACTCTATACAGATTCCAAATCCCCCACCTTTCCAAGATCCATTAGACTTTACTGTCTAAATTAGTGCAGTGGTAAGAGATAGTAAGCACTAGTAAGCTAGTGTAAGCATAACTAAGCAGCAGTTAGCGGGAATAAGCATATATAAGCACTAGTAAGCAGGTTTAAGCCTGTTTGCAAGGGGGTAAGCAATGCGCACACAGGTTAAGCAATATTGAAGCTCTCTGTAGGCATATGCAACCAGATGTTAGCATTGCTGACCCTCTCGCAGACCCGCGCAAACCAGCTTACAAGTGCTTAAAAGTGCCTTAATCACTCTGTATGCAACAGCCAGTGTTCTGGCCAGAAACAAAAATAAGCAGCCTTTGCAGGTCTTGAACCCAGGACCATGTACACTATAGTCACAGTAGTTAACCACTAAGCCATCACAGCAGTACATAAAATTGAGGTATCACCAAACAAATCCTCACTATAGTAAAATCAAACTGTACATGTGAAAGGAATCTACATACAGTCTTATGTTCTATAACCTACTGCATAATATAAATATGTGAACTGGAGTACTGCAGTAAGCCCAGATGTGAGGTGTAATTGTAATAAAGTGTTGAAGTCCCCTAATAAACACAAGGACCCCATACAGTGTATGTACACAAGAATCATGGATACCAGACATATATATATATATATATATATATATATATATATATATATATATATATATATATATAAATAATAAATCAATGCCAAAAAGCAGATATAATGCAAAGTAAATATTAAGCAACGCTAAGCATTGCACAGGCCAGCTTAGTAGGTGTAAGCAATGTGTAGATCAGTAAAACCACAGCAAGCACCCAAAGAGGCAGGAGGTAATAATAAAGCACAAGCCTGTAGGTGTAAGCAGCAGCAGGTTTAGTCGCATAAACGCCACACAATACAAAGCGTTTTCATCCACAAGACTTCTTCAGATGTAAAATGAATGAATGAAGGCTGTGCCTGCTTATATACCTCTCCCAATTTAATTAAATTTAATTAATAGTTGAAACAATTGTTTAATTGACACCAATTAAATCCTATAACTAAAATGTTCATGACAGCCTACCGTTTTGCCACAAATACAGATAAAAATAGATAAAAACATGCACTTTTTTTAAAAAGAACTTTAAAATATATATATAAATACTAAAACCATCACAATGTGTTGGAAAGATAAATAAACTTGAATCAAAAACCAACAAAAAGAACTTGCAAAACAAAATATATACTTATTTTATAGTTTTGCAGCTCTCATTTTTAAAATAGTGGCAATGGGTATGTATTCATTCAGCCCTGGGAATCTGTTGGCTTCCAATAACAACTGCCAAAATATTTCTCTCACCTCTATCCTATTTTCCCACCCCCCCCACATCACATTGAACCTTCTCTACAACAAAGAAGCCCCATTTTGCTTGGGGACATGTCAGTGTATGTTTAAACAAGACATTTTGATGTCTTCCACTCTAATAGCATATAAATTCTCATAAATCCTCCTTCTGAATTTATGAGTAGTTTTTCCAATGTAAAATGCACCACAGGTTTTGCATAGGGCTAAATTAATCAAGCCTTCACTATTACAATTGGAAAAACTACTACTCTGAATCTGATAATCTCTTGACAGGATGTGTACAGAAACCTGTCTAAGTATATATGGGCATTGGTTACATGCCCCACATTTGTAGGTTCCCAATTTCTTACATGAAACAATAGAACCATTACAATAGAACCATTATGCTCCAGCAAATCCTTGAGGTTCCTGCTTTTTTTGTATGTAAATCCTAGGGTGTCGATAAACAAAACTTCCAACTCTGAATATCACCTAAACCTGCTCCAATGTTGAGTAATAATGTTTTTAACCCTAGAGGTATTCTGATTATAAAACATCACATAATTACCCCCCAAGGTTTCTGGAATTCATCCCTGGTAACGTCACCCCTGGTTGTTGTGTGGTACCTTGCACATTTAATGGTACTATCACACTTGTATCTCCTGTTCCCAAAATAGGGGCAAACCTATCCTTTCTCCCATTCTTTACTTCCTCCAATATGTCATCAATTAAATAGTTAGGATACTTCCTAGATATAAACATTTCTTTGACTCTCTGACTTTCAACTTCAAAGTGATTGCACACACCACACAGCGTTTAACGTGAGGTGTGTTCCAGGTTACATGTTACATGCAGAACATCCCCAGACATGTACAGTATACTAATGGGGGATGTAATGGGTGTATATGGACAATACATAGTGTGACATGCCTTCATATACACATTAACAGACACATAACAGGCAGACACATGTCTGAGAGACCTGGGCCTATCGCTGCTAACTAACTTGACCATGTGTCCAACATGTTACAGGTAGGCTGCAGACAGCACATGCATATTTGGGCTGGATTGTGGTTTCAGTTACCTGTATGGTAGATGGTGACAGTGATAACCATAAAGTGGTACATGGGACATAAACTGGGTGTACCTTGGTGTAATGACTGTCTACACAGCACCCACACCCCCCAGTGGATATTGTACTCCATTGTACTCCATGAAACCCATGATGACACTCTGACATACCCACCATCACACATTGCCCACGACTGCGATACAACCCATTGTATATCCCAACAGTGGTACTACAGGAATATGCATCTAATGCACATCCCACAGGCATAGTAGGGTGTTGCATTGTCATGCCTCACCTATGGGCAGCAACAACACTATCTGTACTACTGTGTGGCAATGGTAGTATAATAGGAGTATGTGGCATCGGAATGCTGTACTATACAGATATACAGACATGCACACATACACACACTTGCCAGAACTTAGTGGGTATCACATGCCTATCAAACCATTTGTACAACACTGTTGTGCTGCTACTGCAAGGCTAGTGTAGCTGGTATGGAGAAGAGTGTAACAGGGTACATGTAATGTCCCATACAGCAGCAACCACAACTGACTATGGCAATGGGTGTTGTGGTGGTTGTAAAGGCCCTCGTGGAATTCCCAAGTACAGCTGTGCTAACACACAGACACTGCTATACTCAGTAATGCACACACATATACATGTGTCAGTACTGGGGTGCATCGCTGCAGGTGGTCATAGCTGTGTACCTAGCTATTGTCCATGGAGAGATGGGTTGTGTAGGGGATGTGTGTACAGTGGTATCCTGCCACCTGCCATGTGGCAGCAGGCAATCTATCAACAGACACCACTGTGGTAACCCTCAAGGTGAGAGTGACATGCATCAGCCAATCCTCTGGGTGCCTCCTGCACATGGCCAATGAGGTGATCAAGTTGACATATATGCAACATGTATTACAACACATGGTTAGTCTCTGTGATGGAGACCTGTACCTAAGCATGTTCTGTTGACTGTGGTAGTGTAGTGGAGGTACCTGTGGCATGTGGTGCATACAGGGTGTTGTCTCCTATATGTGCCAGTTCTTATAAAGCTGGGCAGACATGTAAGTGTCAATCAAGCATAGGTTGCCTGTACATATCCCAGCTGGATACCTGCCATCTGCACATCTGTACAGGGACTGGCAGTCATCGGCTTGGCAAGTAGCTATGCAGTAGGATAAATGTGTTGACTGACGTTTGACAACAATATGTATACCATAACTACATGTTGGAAGCCCTCACTAACATGTGCTGTACAGACAGTAGTCTGCAGTTACATTCCACATGTCAGATCATTATCTTGTAGGGGATATATACTGTGACACAGCTCACACACCAGGGATACAAAAGTGAGGCCTCAGAGTCCAGCTATGCCTGCAGGTTGGCCTGTTGTCAGTACTACATTTATCACTCTACTCTTGCCAGTGTGACAGCACATACCCTGGGCTACTACCCCTGTATGGAATACAATCACACAGATAGTGCTGTACAAGCCTCATATACATTTGTGTCCCAGACATGATACTCACACCCCTTGCTACTGTAATGAGAGCACATAGGCACATGTGTTGTACATGGCATTACATACACTTATAGATGTCATTACCCTGCTATGTTATCAGACTGGGTGGTGTGAACTGGTTACTGGAGTTAAGCCATGCTTAGCAGTTATCGACATTGCTCCAATATAACAGTTAAGCTGATATGTGCACTCTTAAGTGAAGCTTACATTTTGTAAGCACCCGTACGTTTTCCTGTAGCTTAACAGCGCTTACCATTGTGCAAACCTGGACAAACGAGCTTACAGCTGCTCAAAACTGCCTTAACCACTCTGAATCTGACAGCCCTTGTTCTGCCCAGCAACAGGTCTTGAACCCAGGACCCTGTACACTATAGTCACAACACTTAACCACTACACCATGACCACTGTGAAGACAGCCGTTGTTTTCCAATATATCTGTCAATACACATATTGATTAGTATTGAACAATTGCCTTTACTTCCACAATTGTGTAGTACTTGTTATTAATATAACTGTTGCATCACATATGTTGTTTTATCATAATGTACACATATCAGATACATATGGTGAGATACATCTGGGTATACACAACTGTGAGGTTTACATATGACAGGAATATGGATATATACATATAATATGTTGATATATGTCTACATGTACATACACGTATATGCATACATATGTCTGTATACACATCTGTATAGTGCATCATATATATGGCCATTTGTAGACTTCTTTGTATATACATATATGTGTGTGTGTGTGTGTGTGTATATATATATATATATATATATATATATATATATAAATATATATATATATATATATATATATATATATATATATATATATATATATATATATATATATATATATATAGATATATAGATATATATAGCTATATATGTATGCACATCCTATGTGTACAGATATGCCTATTTATGTAGATATATATGTAGATATTTATAACTATATGTGCATACATATCTATTCTGATATACCTATTACTGTCAATATATATGTAGATATCAATAAGTATATGTGCGTGTGTATCTCTATCTGTATATGTGTAGACATATATTGCTGTGTATATGTAGATATCTGAGTGTTTATATATATATATATATATATATATATATATATATATATATATATATATATATATATATATATATATATACATATACATATCCATCTATGTATGCCGATATGTATATGTTTATATATCTATATAGATATATGGATAATTATATATACATATATCTTCATCATATGTCCAGAACATGGAGTGAAGTCCTACCTCCTCAGCCCCAATAGTCCCAACCTGTTAGTGCAAGGGGATGTCAGGTATGTATTGCAGGTATGTAAGTAGACTGTTGCTACTGTAATAGGGGTTGGTGTAACAGACATGTTGTGTGTGGGAGGTCACATCTGCTTGTAACATGTGCGCTATTGGCTACTGGCAGACATCTTAAGGACATCATAGTACAGTACCACTGCTAGCACAGTAATGATCCTGTGGGCTGTAACAGAGACATGGCCAATAAATGTGGACAATCTGACACACTCTGGTCAGTCCAGAGGTATACACAGAACCCCTTAGTGCAAAACATGTTGACCAAGCCTGACAATGCGGATGTTAACAGCCATGTAGATGGGTATATCATCTAAATACTGGTATACATTTGCTCCCATAGGTTATGCATTCGCACACCCCTCTCTGTCCTGACACATAATAACCACTGGTACAGAGGTGACATAGCCACATACTACCCACTAGTTAGTGACATACATCTGTACAGCATCCCACTGCTTTGTCAGAAATACATGACTGTTATGGTGGAACAGCAGCAGTACATCTTTCAAGTATCTGGACATAACATCACACTGGGTAAGTACACCAAGCTACTAGGCATGTAACAAAGCACTGTGCAGGCTACAGGCAAACTGCCACAACCCTGGCCTACATTTTTTATGGGGGAATACACATATACCTGCATATATAGCAGGCTCTACAGGCATGTCACAGCATAGAGTAACAGACATCTGTGTGAAAGTGCATAACCACAACCAATGTGAACGCAGCCACATATGGTAAGCTAGCTTAATATTACAGTATATGGACTATCTGATCAACACCATCCTCACATGTGCCACTCACACACTAACCCTACATATACTGGGCCACTTCACAATGTGGTCCGATGCCTGTCTGTGGTATGGGACATGTGTGTGTTTGGCCTACAAGCATGGAAGATGATAGAGTAACATACACTTGAGCAGCATGTAACATCACATAGTACAGGACCAAGAACAATGACATCTACCACAGCCTGTACACAGGCCAAGGTACATCTTCACAATGCACACACTGACAATCACCATAAGTACACATACCTCAGTACTGGTCACACAACCACAGAATGCCCAGGTTATGTCCTCAAATATAATCCCTACTATACATAACATGTGTAGCAGTCTGATATTACACTGGCTTGTTATCAGATATGATGTGAATAGATAATGGTGTGCAGAACATATGCACCTCTTACTGCATGACATATGTAGAGGTTGACAGAGTTGTGGCTGCAGGCACAAACACAGGGTCAGTACAAACATGTTGCTGTGATAACCTCATACATTTACTGTTGTAACAGGGTTTGTTGTGACATAAGTCCTATGAGGGATATAAAGTCAGTAATGCTCATGGCTGTCACCATGTACTGACTGCAATCTTCAGGCTATGCTTCTGCAGTTCTCAGATAGGTGCTTTGTGAGTAACACAAGAAACAAAAGGCACCACACACTGCCCAGTCTGGAGATGACCCTACAGATGTGGGTTTCCTCAAAAACATAGCACTGTCATGACAGGTATTAAAACATGTAGCCAAGCCATATCCACACACACCCTGTTAAACCGACATTACTCCAAATGCAGAATAGCAAGACTTACATTCTGTAGTCATGTCAGCCACACCCCCCTCCTGTGTGATGGCCTGTTTCCACAGTGTATGTTGTTAGAGGTAAATCCCCAATCCATCTATGATGCTGTTTTCCAAACACCAGATCTAGGTCCTGCTCACAGTGAATGAAAAGGCCCAACACCAACATGATGTTCCTAGATATTGTAGTGTGTTTCCTTGTAATTGGCTATGGGAATGTTACCACAGCTGTTCCACATGCAATCAGCTAGAGGAGGGCTGCAATTCATGCAGAGGCCAACAACTGATCATGAGAATCACTTACAAAACAGCATCACTTACAAAACACATGCTGCTGCCTAAGCAAAGCTGGTGTAGTTCTCCACATCCACCAGACAGGGAGTGTAAGAGGCACACAGAGACAAAGTAAGTCAGGGAGGGGGTGGGAGAGTAAAACCTATGCATGTTTGGGTCACACACCTACCAGTACAGGGTATTAAATCCCTGACTGACTATGCGTTGCTATCGCATGTCTATGCAGATGTTCTTTGTGTTTCACTGTTGCAGTCATCACATTTGTGTTATCTGCTTGCAGGTAGATCTCAGTTGGCCTGATTATCAAAGTCTTGGGTCCTGTATTGGTTGCTGTCTCATCTTCCATGATGTCAGGTAGTCAGGGGTATAAAGCATTCAGCCAATGCCATTACATCAGTCTTTCTTGCCATGCGGTGCCCGAAGCAGAAGCAGTTCGCAAGTGTCGGTCGGCTGACTCCTGAAATTTTCGTTTTCAAATTTCAGATCTGAAGTCTTCAACTAAGCTAAGTACCCCATTGGGGAACCTTTTTCTTGCTCTAAACCGATGTCAGTAAAAGTTAACAATTGTATTTCTTGTGGAAAGCAAATACCTCATAAAGATTTTCATTCGTACTACATTCCTTGCTTAGGCCCAGACCAAGATGTACCTCACTGTCGGTTTTGTGCCTTATTCAAACCTCGTACTATTCATTGTTGGTTCATTTTCGCATCTAAATATTTTGGTACTCGGTTCAGTTATCCAGAAATGGCTTCTGTAAGCCACCCAAATACCAACATTCTGAAAAAAAACGCAAAGATAAAGACAGAGATAGATCGCATAGGTCCAAAGCTGCTGACAACTCTTCTCCTAAGCTAGTCACCAGTTCACTAGTACCCAGTGAGGCGCTTTCGCAGCCCCTGATACCCGCTACTTCAGATTCACAGGCCTCTACTGAGACCCATTCAGAGTCCGGTATGCTGCAAGATGCTTCTTCAACTGTGGAACCTCCGGATGTCTCTACCTTGAATGGGTCTGGAGCCGCTGTGCAGGCACTGGCTTCTGAGGGTGTATTCAGGCCTACTAACTTGCACATTAAACCAATGCCATCTTCTTCTTTAAGACCTAAAACTCGATCCATGCCCAGAAAATCAATGCCCAGACCACATGGTCAGGCCCCATATGCCTAAAAAACAAATGATAAGAATGGCTGATGACCTTATTACTCTAATCAGGGGGAAGCCACCCTTCTCCCTCTAAGAGACCTAGGACTGATTTTCCTTCTGATTCTTCTGATCAGGATTCTAAAATTTCTGTTTTTTCTCATGACCAGGATTTGCCCTTATCTTCCTATGAGGATTCTGATGCAGAGGACTCCATTCCCTCTGATTCCCCTCCAGAGGATTTCTCTTTGGGTGAAACCTTGCATACTCTTAGGGAGCATTTCCGCTGGGAAAGCCAGGATTACTCTGACTCCAAAAAGTGGCTTAGGGAATTCTTACTCCTGCCTCAACACAGGCCATTAGCTACCCCTCCTGTACTGGACATTGTAGCTGATGCCTTCTCGGAATCTAGCCTGGCCCCTGACACTGTACTTCCTGCTCCCAGAAAATCTGATAGGTATTACAGGGTACCTGACTCTCACAAGTTCCTGTTTAAAAATCCTACTGCAGATCCTGAGACCATTTCACAGGGACACAAGAGCATTAAGGCCACTACTGCCAAAACCCCTACCCCCTCTGATAGAGATTCCAGGGTGCTGGATAGATGGGGTAAGAAGGTATACACTTCTGCAACTTTAGCCATTAGGGCCTTAAACTGACAGTTTCATATATTGAAGTATCAGCGGCATATTATTAGATTGCTTAAACAGAAAATTATGTTAATTCCTGACTGTGCTGAAAATAAAGATTTACAAGATTTAATGCATTCTGCTGAACAAGTGGGAAAACATACTTTGCAATGTGGTTTTAATTCATTAGAGGCATCTTGCAGGGCTGCTGTCACTGGATCTGTACTTAGAAAGCATGCTTGGCTTAAGGAGCAATCTTTGCCAGATCATATTAAAACTAAATTGCTGGATGTACCCTTAAAACAAGACCGCCTGTTTGGCAACACAGTAAAAGAAGTACTTAAAAAGATTGAGGAAAGAGCTAAATCTATGCAAACTGTTAAAGATTTCCTACAAGTACAGCCTCCCAGAGTTAGTAGGCATTGGCCCTCTAAGAATTGGTCCTTTCCTGCCTCTTCCAGGCCTTCACAGTCCAAACCCAGAACCAGCAGAACACCCAGGCTTCAGTCCCAAGATACTCACAGCTCTAAGCAGTGGGGGGGGGGCTCCCACTTCCAAAACAGGGAGTAGTAAGACTCCTCCTTTGGTAAACTGTCTCGATGACTTAACTTTAAACCTTCCAAGCCCTGCTCAACTGACTGTTCCTTTAGGGAGAAAGATCGCCCTGCATGCAAAAAAATTGAGAACTCATTACCGAGGACAAATGGGTTCTAAATATAGTTTCCCAAGGATACAGATTCCACTTCCACTCCTTACCAACCCCAAACAGTTAGCCAGACCTACCCTCAAATCAGTGGGCAGAGGTTCAAAAGCAAGTTCTCTCTCTTTTAAGCATCAGGGATATTCAACCTGTCCCAGAAGAAGAATAGGGCCAAGGTTTCTACTCAAGACTTTTCCTAGTACCCAGAAAAGACAATTCCTGGCATCCTATCCTGGACCTGTCTATCCTAAACACATTTTTGGTAATCCCAAAATTCAAGATGCTAACTCTTCATCAGCTGCTTCCCATGCTAGGCAAAAATGCATAGTTGGCAACACTGGATTTAAAGGAAGACTACCTGCACATCCCAATAAGGAAATCTTGCAGAAGATACCTATGCTTCAGAGGAGACTATATGCACTACCAGTTCTCTGCACTGCCCTTTGGCTTATCTACTGCGCCAAGGGTATTCAAAAGTGCCTAGCTCCAGTCATTGCATTTTGCAGGCAAAGAAATATTTAAATATACCCATACCTGGACAATTGTCTAATTCAGGCAGAAAGCCAGGACATGCTATTAAATCATCTGGCATTTGTAAAAGAAATTGCTAACATCTCTGGGGTACACCATAAATGAAAAGAAATCACATCTTGTACCCTGCCAACAAATTGTATTCCTGGGAGTAAGCTTGAATACAACTTCCCAGATGGCCTACCTCACGCCAGAGAAACAAGTTCATTAGACAGCCTACTTCAAACTACTGGCCACAAAGATCCAGCTATCTACAAGGAAAATACTGTAAGCCCTGTGGTTCATGTCCTATTGCATTCTACTAATTCCATATGCAAGACTACATATGACGAAACTACAATGGAATCTAAAAAGCCTATGGTGTCAACATTCTCAGGATCTAGAATCAATGATTCCTATCATACCTTGTCTAAAAATAGAGTTCCTTTGGTGGGCAGAGGCCTGCCACCAAAACAAGGGACTGCCATTCATTCTAACCCCTGCCACCCAAACCCTAACAACAGATGCATCAGACTATGCATGGGAGGCTCACTTGGCAGGGCAGTGCATTCAGGGCAAATGGAACCCAAGTCAAATGCACCTGCATATCAATCAAAAAGAAATGATAGCTGTACAGAATGCTCTGACAGCCTTTAAGGACCACATTCTTCCAGAACAATTATTGGTAAAGACAGAGAACACCACTGTTATGTGGTACATAAACAAGCAGGGGGGACCCCACTCATACCCTCTTTGCAGACTAGCCATGGCTCTGTGGAACACAGCCTTGAGCTACCAAGTGCACCTACAGGCTCAGTTCCTGCCAGGAAAGCTAAATACACTGGCAGATGACCTTAGCAGAAATCTCATGGACCCACACAAGTGGAAACTGGAACCAAAGATATTCAACATGTTGAGAAAGAAATTGTGGAGCCCAGAGATATACCTGTTTGCCTCCCCTCAGAACTATCAATTGAACAAATTCTGCACAAGGACTCCCCACAAGCAAGCTTGGAAAGTGGATGCCCTGTCCTTCACCTGGAAGAACATATCAGTTTATGCCTTCCCCCCCCTGCCTCTCCTCTCCAAAGTACTACTAAAGATCAAACAGGACAAACCAAGGACAATACTGATTGCACCAGACTGGCCACACCAGCACTGGTACTCCCTCTTGTGCAGTGTGTCACTGCTGGCACCATGGCACCTGCCTCAGACCCTTGCCCTGCTGTCCCAGCAGGAGGGCCAGATTCTTCACCCACAGCTTCAAACCCCGAACCTTGCAGCCTGGCTAATTACCTGATCTCCCCATTACCATCCCTAAGTAAGCAAGTGATGGATGTCATTCTGGAGGCAAGGAGGCCTAGTACTAGAAAATCCTGTGCTGGAAAATGGAAAATATTCTGTTCCTGGAGCCAAACTCATGGGATGGGCACATTAGTGCTCAATTTACCTCATATTCTTCAATACTTAACTGAGATGCTTCACAAGGGCCTTTCCTTTTCTTCCATCAAAATTCATGCCTCAGCCATTTCAGCACATTACAATACAGAACCGCCCCTCTTTTCTCACCCATTGCTGAAGCAATTCCTCAGAGGGGCCAAAAACGTAAGACCACCCAGGAGAGCCCCTACTCCAGCCTGGGACATTAACTTTGTATTGGAAAAGCTCACTCTACATCCCTTTGAGCCAGCTGCAAATGCAGATTTGAAATTCCTTTCTTGGAAAACAGCCTTCCTTCTAGCCATCACTTCAGCAAGAAGGGTGTCTGAATTACAGGCCCTCATGGCAGTGGAGCCTTTCATCATCTTTCATGTGGACAGGGTGTCCCTCAGGACCAATCCCTCATTTATGCAAAAGGTGGTATCCAGTGTGGCCCTTAATCAGTCCATTCATTTGCCACCCTTCTTTTCTAATCCACAGTACAAAGGGAAATGAATACTGCACTCCTTGGATGTGAACAGACAACTTAAATTTTACTTGGACAAGGCTAAGCCTCTCAGGAAACCTGAACAGCTGTTGGTTGCATTTGCTGCAGGGGCAGAGGGGAAGGCCATTTCAAAGCAAACCATTTCTAAGTGGATAAGCCATTGCATTCATTTCTGCTATAAGCACTATGGAAAACCTACCCACAGGAGATAAGACCACATTTAACCAGTGATGCATCTACCTCTACAGCCTTTTTCAGAAGTGTCCCTACCAGGGACATCCTAGAAGCTGCTACCTGGAGTTTTGTACATACCTTAACCAAGCATTACCACTTGCCAATTTTTTCTTAATCCAGAGCTGGCTTTGCCACTGCAGTCTTGCAGGGCCTTATAGCTGGTCCTAATGCTATCTAATTGCCTCCTCCCATCCTTAGCTTTGGGAATCTACCCAAATGTGATGACTGCATCAGTGAAACATGAAGAACATAGTGCAGTTGTGTGCACTTACCATAAATGTAGATGTCCGAGTGTATTCACTGTTGCAGTCCTGGTTACCCTCCCTCCAGCCCCCTGACATATATTGACTATACTTCTATTCTTGTTTACTATGCTTAAAGCTTTCTGGTGTATTTGCTTTTGTTGGAGGTGTGACCTTGTATATATTTGCTTCCCATTATGGGGGCACCTGACATCTAGGGCAAGAAAAACTGATGTAATGGCGTCGGCTGCATGCTTTATACCCCTGACTACCTGACGTCATGGAAGATGAGACAGCAACTGATGCAGGACCCAAGACTTTGATAATCAGGCCAACAGCATAACCCAAATGTGATGACTGCAACAGTGAATACACTCAAACATCTACATTAATGGTAAGTGTGCACAACTGTACTTTGTTGCATGTGCCGCATAGCTTACATGCTGAAAAGCTGTCCAAACGTATATGTGATGGTGAGTGACATCTGCAACAGTGATTTGGTAGTGATATGGTAGGTGTACTACATGTGCCTGTCCACATGAACAGGTGTCAGCGTCAACACAGCCACACTCTCTCAGGGACTCACACACATTGACACACTTGGCAGGATCAGGAATACACTTCCTAAATAGTTAGTTTGCCACAATACAGTATTGTGCAGGTATCACATGCACCATAGGGGTTATCTGGAGGTTATATGGGCAAAGGTTAAGTGAAGGTATCTGACATCAGACAGCATGCTTTAGTAGGCCAATGGGGGTTGTAGTGAGTGGAAATGTGGTTGAAAGCATCATACACCACACACACACAGACACAGGGTGCCAGTACTCACATGCATGCGTGCATTGCTTCACAGGTGTGTAGCGGTTGACTGTGCCAGAAGGCTATACAAGGCTAGGTGAAGGGTATACCTTGGCATCAGGCCACATGACAATGATCTGCAGTGTGGCTCAAGGTTGTAGTGTCTGGATTGCCCCACACAGGTGGGTATTGTATTCACCATCCAGTCACCTGGGTAACTATTGTGTGTGGCCATTGCTGTGCAATGCTTACCATGTATGTGTTCTTTAGTCCATGACATGGACACTGTCTGGGATGTTCACACATCCCACATGCATGTAGAGTGACATGTGGAACTATACCTAGGGTGTACGGCCCATGTTGTGTACACAGATTAACATCAGATGTGTCTGTCCTGGCCTCATGTGCTGGGAACAGGTAATGGCCAGCAGGTTGACCCTGCACCCACATTGATAGAATGATACAGGTATTCCCTCGTGTCAGTGACTGTGCCAGAAGGTTATACAATGCTAAGTTAAGGGTATATCTTGGCATCAGGCCACATGACAATGATCTGTAGTGTTGCTCAAGGGTGTAGTGTCTGAATTGGCCCACACAGGTGGGTACTGTATTCACCATCCAGTCACCTGGGTAACTATTGTGTGTGACCATTGCTGTACAATGCTTACCATGTATGTGTTCTTTAGTCCATGACATGGATGCCGTCTGGGATGTGCACACATCCCACATGCATGTAGAGTGACATGTGGAACTGTACCTAGGGTATCTGGCCCATGTTGTGTACACAGATTGTTATCATCAGATGTGCCTGTCCTGGCCTCATGTGCTGGGAACAGGTAATAGACAGCAGATTGAACCTGCACACAAATTGATAGCATGATACAGGTATTCCCTGGAGTCAGTGGCATCTGTCTATACAGGGCATGTGAATAAGGCATGGTATGTCCTTTGTGGGTCACATTTGATGGCACCACAGGTGTTGCAGGCATCCAATGGGGAACATATTGAAGACACACTGTCTGCATGTATGTGTTTATTGTACTGATGGGCAGGGTGCCATGCCCTCTGTAGTCCACTGCAATCACACCATGGTTACTATCTGTGGGCAATATGCAGCATACTACCAACATAGCAGTTGTTGCCTAGGCAAGTGTGTTTGTCTGTGAGACATGGGTTGAAAGTGTTCTCTGTGTAATACAGGGGTTGCTAACTTTGTTCACCAGGCCTTGATGTCACATGTATGGGTATGGATTGCCACCCCAGCCTCTCAGCTATTTCACATCTGCTATCGTTGTAAAGTGGACATTGTGATATATAATAGGGCCACCATATAAGAAATTTGCAAAACCAACTCCACAATGAGTCCAGTTGTTACACACGCACAGCCACCTCCACACAGGATACAAATGACAAACACAGACTTGCCATGTCTGTGATTAGAACTCCTACCCAACTAATTTATTACACTACAGCATTACGCAGTTATAGGACGTGCCACGGAGATTACTGGAGTACTCCTTCCCAAAGGTGTATTTCACTGGGTATGACATCAGCAGGCTTGCCAAAGGCAGTCATTGGAGGTTGTAGTGCCTGTGAATGACCTCAAAAGCATTGTGCCCTGCACAGACAAAGACACACACACACCAACATCCACACTTGCCATGTATGGGAATAGAACCCCTACCAAAGTACTATATCACACTATAGCATTACGCTGTTACAGGACACACAGGAGAGATTACTGGGCTACTTCTTTTCCAAAGGTGTATTTCACAGTGAATGACATCAGCAGGCTTGCCAAAGTAGGGCATTTGAATTGTAGTGAGTGTGACTAAAGCAACACTTCCACTGCTCGAAGAACCAGTCTGTTGGAGGAATGTTGTAATAAAAAAGACTTTATTACTCTTGTCTTTGAAATTACGTTAAAAACTTCGCTACTCAGCGTAATTATTCATTGAATAAGCAAAAAAACAAAACAAAACAATTGAAATCAAGCGCTTTCGCTTGGTCCCATTACCAAGCTTTATCAAGATAAAATGTGCACTAAAATAGAGCTGTATATATAAAGCTCATTTACCACCATGTGACAACAGTAGTGATTAAACCTTAAAGCTATACATTCATTCTCTAGCCTGACTACACTTCATTTACATCATTGTACTGTTACTATATAATCCATTAATACTGGTGTGTATAAAATGTAAAAAATCATATTAACCTTATTTAAATATTGAAATTCATTAGATCTAATTTCTTATATACTACAATAGAATTGATTCATTTCATGCTCTACAAAAATATGTAAAATTATAGGAAATATATGTGAACATATGAAAAATATACATCTAAAATTTTATAATATATAAATAAATAGACAAATATGCAAATATTGTAAAAATGTTATAAAAATGTTATAAAAATATTCTCAGTATATTTAATAAACATTTTCTAAACTGTTCGATGCAAAACTAATATCTAAAAAGATTTATTAAAATCAATATGTTGTTATAAAAATTCTTGAATATATTAATTCATATTGTATTATATTGATCTATTTTACAAGTGATATACTAATTAAATAATTAAACAAATTCTATGTGCAATGACATCAAATTACTTATAAAATCACAGTCTGGCCATTCTTAATTTAAGAACACTTTTTATGTTTATATTATCGTTTAAACCGGGACTTGTGGCAGCATCTAATTTAAGCTACCACAAGAGTTCCTTGTATTCTAAACGGGTTTCCCAGTCTCCCCCTCTACCATCCATTTGCACCTGTTCCAACACAATGAACTTTATACACATCTCAGGGCATGAAGTTGAATGTTTATAAAAGGCATTGGTTTCTTTTTTTCTAGAGATTTCATATAAGTGCTCATAAATTCTCTTTCTCAAGGACCTCTCTGTTTTACCAACATAAAAACTAAAACACTTTGTGCAATAACCCAGATATACTATTCCTTGCGTTGCACAATTCGCATAAATGTTGGCTCTTCGAGCAGTGGAAGTGTTGCTTTGGTGTTAATTGTCTCACATTTCATATTAGTGAGTGTGACTAACCTAAAAAGCATTGTTCCCTACACAGACAAACACAGTTGCCATGTCAGGGATAAGAGCTCCTACCTAACTAGTTTGTCACACTACAGCATTACGCAGTTATAGGACACACCATGGAGATTACTGGGCTACTCCTTTCCAAAAGGTGTATTTCACAGTGAATGACATAGGTTCATAGGTTCATAGGTTCATACTAGGCTATCTGCCCTAGGGCATTTATAAGCCTAGCCAGAGTGTGTGTGGCTTTCACCACCCCTTAGGATGAGAATACTATACCCATCAGTTTGCTGTGCCTCTGTCCAGCAGTGATACAGAGATGATTCCCGGGGTAAACCTATGATCTCCCATCCACTCGTCAAGATTTCTCTTGAACAGAGTCAGTGAGGGGCTCTGCCTCACATGGACTGGGATTCTGTTCCATAGTGTATGGAGTCTCTGGGTGATGAATCTGTCCCTCCAGCACGTCCTATTTATATCCGTGTTGAGGTTTAAGTCTCTTGCTCTCGTGGCTCTGGTGGATTTGGATTTTTTGAGGTGGAGCATGTCCATTAATTCCGGGTTGGACATGGCCTTGTATGTCAGGCACAGATCACCTCTGAGCAGACGGTATGCGACTGAATAGAGCTGGAGTTTCTTCAGTCGGGCATCGTATGACATATGTTTGAGCCCCTTTATCCTTTTGGTGAGGAACTTCTGGGGTCTTTCCAACTGCTGCAGGTGTCGGGTAAGGTACATTCCGAATGGGGCGTTGTACTCAATCATTGGTCTGATAAGTGAAGAGTACAGGGTACAATGACCTCTCCTGATCTGGATGTGAATCCCTTCATGATCAGGTGGGCAATGTAGAAGGTCTTCCTAACCACTTTGGCAATGTGAGTGTCAAAAGAGAGGTTACTGTCAACTTGGGTCCCCAGGTCCCTGATAACTTCTTCCGTGTTTAATGGATTACCACCTATGTGGTAATTAGGGGTTACCTTGTTTTTCCCAAAGGGTATGACTATACATTTTTTTGGCATTTTGCTTAAGGCCATGGCTCTGGCACCAGTTATCCATTTCTATGAGACCTTTCTGGAGGATGTCTGTGTCTGATGGAGTGTCAATTATGGTGCCCAGTTTGCAGTCATCTGCAAATTTTGTCAGCCACAATCCCCCTATGTTTGCCTGCACATCAGCAGGCTTGCCAAAGTAGGGCATTTAAATTGCAGTGAGTGTGACTAGTCTAAAAAGCATTGCTCCCTACACAAACAAAGAAACACACACACAAACATCCATACTTGCCATGCATGGGGATAGAACCCCTACCAGGATACTATATCACACTACAGCATTACACTGTTATAGGATGCACCACAGAGATTACTGGGCTACTTCTTTCCCCGTGAGTGACATCAGCAAGCTTGCCAAAGTAGGGCATTTGAATTGTAGTGAGTGTGACTAGCCTAAAAGGCATTGTTCCCTACACAGACAGAGACACACACACAGTTGCCATGTCTGTGATTTGAACTCCTTCCTAACTAATTGACACTTTAGTCATAGGTGGCTCTATAGTCAGGCACACTGATGTCCCACTCACCAGGCTGAACAAGGAGAAAATTACAGCCAGCTGCCTGTCGGGTGCCAGGATCTGCCACACAACGCATGCACTGAAGTCACACCACAACAAGTACAAATACAACTCTGTCATTGTCCATATTGGAGTGAATGACTTGTGAAATACCTCCCTGGACTACATGAAAAGAGACATGGAAGAGCTCTCAGATCATGAGACCCAGGTAGGTATGACCCTAGCCCTGAGTAGCATCCTGCCTTCGCCCAGAATGATACCACAGTATAAGGACAAAATGATTGACTTCAACAATTGGCTAAGCTTCTAGTGTCCTTCAAAGGAGATCCAGTATCTGTCTGCCTGGGACAACATGATTGACAAACCACAATGCTTTGCCAAAGATGGTCTGCACCTGTCAACCCTGGGATTTAGGTTACTGGCTAAAGCTTTTGCCAACCCTATAGTGCCTTTTTTAGGCAAGGTTCAAAGGACAAAGTCACAACCGCAACAGATACAAGCAAGCAAAATCTGAAGGTAATGCTACTCAATGCTAGAAGTCTAAACCTCAAAACGCACTCTCTCGAGGCACTCCTAAAAATAGAGAACATCGATATCTGTACAGTAACTAAGGCCTGGTTCAAGGCTCCAGAGAGCACCCCTGCAATACCAGGCTACAACTTTTACCACACCTTTCGATCACCAAACCAAGACTGAAACACTAAAGGTGGAGGAGTGTTCATATTTACCAAGAATATTCACACCTCCAGGCTAGTTGCCCAACACAATGCATCAGAAATTCTCCATGTGCAACTAACACTAGCTAAGACTGCAATCCAAATTGTAGCTTGCTACAGATCCCCCACCATGCCCCAAGATTCTCACTGCACCTTTCTAAACATACAGGAAAATATTAAGATACAACCAAACACCCTAATACTGGGTGATTTCAACTAGCCTGCTATTAACTGGGAAAACTACTCGGGTACCAACACCTTTTCCAAACGGTTCTTGGAATTCATAAATTCCAGTGCCCTGGATCAACTAATCCATTGTCCCACCAGGGGCTCCAATATCCTAGACCTGGTCATTACCAACATGGAAGATAGATGCTCCACACAAGTGGTCACCCCCTCATTGGTCAAGTCCCCTCGTCCACATCCCACTCCCACCTCCCAGTAAGGGAACCTCCGTAAAAAAAAACTTCTCCAAAGTCAACTTCTTGCTACTCAAGTCAGAAATGACAAACTTCATGACACCCATGCAGACAGGAGCTGAAAGTTTGACTGCTGAATCCTACACTAAGGCACTGTACGAGCACATTCACTCCTGCATGAATCGTGCCATTCCAAATAGAATGAAGATGCTGTCCTCCAAAAAAAGGAAGCCAATCTGGTGGTCCCCTGCTGTAAACAAACTATACAACAGAAGAAAGAAACTTGCAGAAAAGAGGAAAATCCCAGGATGCAAAAAACTCCATTACCAGCCTTAGTAAAAAGCTGAGATCCCTCATAAAATCCTCCAAAGCTAGTTACAAAAATAAAATTGCCAAAGATTCCAAAGACAACCACAAGGCATTTTATATTTATGTCAAGAATCAAAATGGCAATGCTCAGATATGCTCTGAGCTACAACAGAAACAGAATGGAATTAAATATACTGATCCCAAGGATATTGTCAATATCTGGCAGATCGATTTAGTGCCAACTTCACCACCCCTCACCCCCTAAAGGGCCCATCTCAATACCAAAAGATTGCCAAATTCCAGTAATCACAGCCACACAGGTAGAAACTGCACTCTCCAAAGCTAAGAATACAGCATCCATGGGACCAGATGACATCCTGGGCTGTCTGCTACATGAACTACAAGATGAACTGGCTCCTGACCTAAGTGTCATGTTTAATCATAGCCTCACCTCAGGCTTCGTGCCCACTGAGTGGCGCACAGCTACAGTTAACCCACTCCACAAGGGGGATCCACCTTTGATCCTGGGAACTACTGTCCCATCAGTCTGACGAGCCTGATCTACAAAAGCATGGAACACATTATCATGCAACTTATAAACAAAGATATTGGCAAGCTTCCAACACTGGACCCCACCCAGTCTGGGTTCGTGAAGGGCTGATCTTATCTCCTGAACCTGACTGACTTCTTCAAATCAGTCTCCAGAGCTGTGGACGAGGGTAAGCGGTCCACACAGACTATCTGGACCTCGCCAAGGCCTCTGACACCATGCCCCACTCTGGAATCATAGCTAAACTTACTAAGCTGGGAATAAATCCCTATGTCACTCAATGGGTTGCTAACTGGCTTATTGAAAGAACCCAAACTGTAAAAGTAGCCGACTCCAAATCGAGCTCCAGACAAGTGCCAAGTGGAGTACCTCAGGGTTCAGTCCTGGGACTGCTCTTGTTTGGCATCTACTTCTCTGAAGTACAGGCCAACACTAAGGGACTCTAGCTAACAAAGTTCATAGATGACTGCAAACTGGGAGCCACTATTGAATCCCCAAATGATGTGGATATTCTACAAAAGGGCCTTACAGAAACAGATGCTTGGTGCCAGAAACATGGGCTCAAGCTTAATGCCAAGAAATGTATAGTTATCCCCTTTGGGAAAAACCATGTACCCATGAATTGCCACATAGGTGGCAGTACACTAAACACTGAAAGTGTGATGAGAGACTTAGGGACACATGTGGACAGTGGTCTCACCTTCGAAAACCACATTGCCACAACAGTCAGGAAATCCTTCTATGTGGCACAGCTCATCACTAAGGGCTTTTCATCCAGAAAAAAGGAGGCCATTGTCCCACTGTACTCATCCCTCATTAGATCCATTATAGAGTACAATGCCCCGTTTGGTATGTACCTCACAAGACACCTGCAACAGCTGGAAAGGCCCCAGAAATACCTCACTAAAAGAATCATAGGTCTAAAGCAGATGCCCTATGCTGACGTCTAAAAAAACTCCAGCTATACTCTGTGGCATATCGTCAACTCAGGTGATCTCTGGTTAACATACAAGGCCATGTCAAACCCTGAGCTGTTGGACATGCTCCACTTAAAGAAATCCCAATCCCTCTGAACCACATGCTCCAGGGATCTAAACCTTGGCATCACAATGAACAAGACATGCTGCAGGGATAGGGTTCTGACCTGGAGACTCCCCATACTCTGGAACAGACTGCCCATACATATCAAGCAGAGTGCCTCCTTGGCCCTTATCAAAAAGAACTATGACGATTGGATGTGAGATAGGAAATTCACCCTGGGGATTACATCAGTTGCCCTGCTAGAGAGGGGTCTAAGGAAGTAAATATTGTGGGAAGAAATATCCAGGGAATTGTTATGGCTAGGCTTGTATAGGCCCTCGGGCCGATAGCCTAGTACCAGCCTGTGAACTAGTTTTTCACTACAGCATTACACAGTTATAGGACACACCACACAGATTACTGGGCTACACCAAACACACACACACAAACATCCATACTTGCCAGGTGTGAGAATAGAACCCCTACCAGAGTATTATATCAAACTACAGCTTTACTCTGCTATAGGACGCACCACAGAAATTACGGAGCTACTTCTTTCCCATAGGTGTATTTCACAGTGAATGACATCAGCAGGCTTGCCAAAGTAGGGCATTTGAATTGTAGTGAGTGTGACTAGCCTAAAAATCATTGCTCCCTGCACAGAAACACACACAAACATCCACACTTGCCATGTGTGAGAATAGAACCCCAGCGTATTCTTTCACACTACAGCACTACACTGTTATAGGATGCACCACAGAGTTTAATGGGCTGCTTTTTTTTCCCAAAGGTGTATTTCACAGTGAATTACATCAGCAGGCTTGCCAATGTAGGGTGAGTGTGACTAGCCTAAAAAGCATTGCTCCCTAAACAGACAGAGACACACATACACACAGAGACCATGTCTGGGATTAGTACTCCTCTCTAACTAGTTTGCTACACTACATCATTACACAGTTATAGGATGCGCCACAGAGATTACTGGGCTACACCTTTCCCAAAGGAGTGAATGACATCAGCAGGCTTGCCAAAGTAGGGTATTTGAATTGTAGTGAGTGTGACCAGCCTAAAAAGCATTCCCCCTACACAGACAGAGACACACACACACACACACACACACACACACACACACACACACACACACACACACACACACACACACACACACAGTTGCCATGTCTGGGATAAGAACACTTACCTAGTTTATCACACTACAGCATTACACAGTTATAGGATGCACCACAGAGATTACCGGGCTACTTTTTTCCGAAATGTGCATTTCACAGTGAATGACATCAGCAGCCTTGCCAAAGTAGGTCATTTGAATTGTAGTGCGTGTGACTAGCCTAAAAAGCATTGCTCCCTACCCAGACAGAGGCACATAGATGCACACACAGTTGCCATGTCTAACAGTAGAACTCCTACCTAGCTAGTTTATCACACTACAGCATTACTCAGTTTTAGGACATGCTACAGAGATTACTGGGCAACTTTTTTCCCAAAGGTGTATTTCAAAGTGGATGACATCAGCAGGCTTGTCATACTATAGGAGAGTAATACCAAATGGTGTGTGGATACATCGGCGTCTACTTCAGAAGGTTGGAATTCAGTGTGAGAAGGAGATAGTGAGGCTCAATCTGAATTCCCCTTGCTACCGAGAGCCCAACAAGAAGAACAGTTTAACCAGACTTTTTATAGGGAATCCTTCTCGGGTAGAGGAGGATTCCAGGGTAAAAATCGTCAAAGGGAATATAATGGACACTCGAGAGACCAACAACAACAACAACAATATTCGAAAAAAGGTAAATGGTAATTTACCATATACCAGTGACTCTGCATGTACTTATTTCCTTGTTTCACTTGAAAGAAAGTTACTGTTTGTCGTTTTTGCATTTAGTTACTTGTAACACATTGCACTCAAGTTACCTGGCACTTGCTCACTAAAGCAATTATATAAGTCAGCACTAAAAATTAAAAGCACTACACCCTCACTCCCCACTGGCCCTTGTTTTCAATTAAGGATTTCCCAATATTATTCTAGCATGTCCAAAGGTCAGTTGTCAATCTCCTCTCCGGTCCAGCTGGTGAATCTGGGAATCTTGAGGCAATGTTATAACTGCCTCATGTACACAGACAACCCTCTCCTCCTCCCACATAATACAAATACTTGCGAGAGATGCAGCTATTTAGCCAAACTGGAGGCTGAGCTCTCTCAACTCAGGACTGGCAAGACCAGACAGGAGGAGAAGGCAACTACACACACCACAAAACCAGCCTCACATAATGCTACCACTCCACTGAATCAAACACATAAACACACAAAGACATACTCAAAGGCTCTGAGTAAAAATTTACCTAAACAGCAGAGGCCTCCAAAGCAGACACCCAAACAACTGCTACCTCAAGACACCCCACAAGCAACACATAAACCACAAAAGCAGTGTGCAAAGCAGTCACAGCCCTTAAGGCCAAATACAACACCAAACATACTTGTCATAGGTGACTCCATAGTCAGACACACTGACGTCCCACTCACCAGGCTGAACAAGGAGAGGGTCACAGTAAGCTGCCTATCGGGCGCTAGAATCTGCCACATAACACAAGCACTCGGGTCACTCCACAGAGAGTACAAATATGACACAGTCATTGTCCATGCTGGTGTGAACGACCTGAGACGTACCTCCCTGGACTACATGAAAAGAGACATAGAGGAGCTCTCTGATTATGTAGCCCAGGCAGGTATGACCCTAACCCTGAGCAGTATCCTTCCTTCACCAAGAATGATGCCACAATATAGAGACAAGATGATCAGCTTTAACAATTGGCTTAATGTCTGGTGTCATTCAAAGGGGATCCAGTGTCTGTCTGCCTGGGATGACATGCTTGACAAGCCACGCTGCTTCGCAAGGGACGGCTTGCACCTGTCACCCCTGGGATTCCGGATATTGGCTAAGGCTCTTGCCACCATAGTGCCTTTTTAGACAAGGCTCAAATTCTAAACCTACCACCCTAGAAAACAAAATGGGAAGAAACTGAGGGTAATGCTGCTCAATGCCAGAAGTCTAAATCTCAAAATGCATGCACTCGAGGCCCTTCTCAGTATGGAGAACATCGATGTCTGTGCTGTAACTGAAACCTGGTTCAAGGCTCCTGAGAGCACCCCGGCACTATTAGGTTTTACCTCATATCATGCGTTCCGGCCCCAAAACCCGGACCACACCACAAAAGGAGGGGGTGTATCCATATTCATAAAGGATACCCACACCTCCAGGTTGGTGGCAATGCACGAAGCTTTGGAAACCATCCAGGTGCAACTAACCATAGGCAAAACTGCTCTACAAATTGTAGCATGCTACAGGCCACCCTCTCAAACTCAGGAACCCCACACAGCCTTCCTGAAGACACTGGAGGGTATAAATGTATCTCCAAACACCATCATATTGGGTGACTTCAACTACTCGAATATAGACTGGGAACATTACTCAAGCCCTAACTTTCTAGCCCAACAGTTCCTGGAGTTCATAAATTCAAATGCCATGGAACAGCTAGTCACTGTTCCCACGAGAGGAGAAAATATACTAGATCTCATTGTCACAAACATGGGGACAAAATGCTCCACACGAAGTATATCCCTCATTGGTGAGATCTGATCATAAACTAATCTCACTGGAAATCCACATCCGCCCCCACCCCAAACAAAAGACCATAGTGAAGAACTTCTCTAAAGCAAACTTCACACTACTCAAGACTGGTGTGGTATCCTTCAAGGCCCCTGAGCCAGTGGAAACCACAACCCAAGCTGCGGAAGCCCTTACAAATGCCTTCTATGAACACCTCCAGGACTGCATGGATCAGGCAATCCCAAATAAAACCAAGACTCTTTCCACAAAGGGCAAACGTCCAGTCTGGTGGACCCCAGCCATTAACAAACTTTACAATAAGAGGAGAAAGCTATTACATGATAGAACAAAATCCATAAAAGGGAAGTCACCCTGATCATCATTAGTAAAAAATACGAGCACTCATAAAATCAACTAAGGCCAATTTTGAGAGAAAAATTGCCATGGATTCAAAGGACAATCATAAGGCCTTTTTCAGCTATGTTAGGGACCTGGGTGGAAACTCCCAGATATGCTCAGAATTAGTCCAAAATGATACAAAAATCACTGAACCCACAGACATTGCCAACATACTGGCAGACAGGTTCAGTGCAAACTTCACCCACCTCTCCCCCCCTAAAGAAGAGATAACTATCCCAGCCAAGTGTAGCCTCCCGGACATCTCAAATGCGCAGGTGAAAGCTGCTCTCTCTAAAGCTAAAAACACAGCATCAATGGGACCGGATGGTGTCCCCGGCTGTGTGCTACACAAGCTAAATGAGGAATTAAACCCGCACATAAGGCAGCTGTTTAATCTCAGCCTTACCACAGGATACGTGCCCAAGGAGTGGCGTACGGCAACTGTGGTCCCACTCCACAAAGGCGCCTCTACAGACCCTGGTAATTACCGCCCCATAAGCTTAACAAGTCTAGTCTGCAAAGCTATGGAGAGGATTATAATGGAGCTCATAAACCAAGATATAGGGGACTTGCAGACATTGGACCCGACCCAGTTTGGCTTTGTCAAGGGAAGATCATGCCTTTTGAACTTGGTTGACTTCTTCGAAACAGTCACCAAGGCCATTGATGAGGGAAAGGCAGTCCATACAGCCTACCTTGACCTTGCAAAGGCTTTCGACACAATACCCCACTCAGGTATTGTAGAAAAACTTACCAGCTTAAATGTAAACCCATATGTCACAAGATGGGTTGCAAACTGGCTTAAGGACAGAACCCACAGGGTTAGAGTTGCTGGAGCTATGTCAGACTCCAAGCCGGTCACAAGTGGTGTCCCACAGGGCTCGGTCCTTGGCCCCCTATTGTTTGGCATCTACTTCTCAGAACTACAGGCCAACATGGGAGGACTTTGGCTGACAAAGTTTGCAGACGACTGCAAACTGGGCGCCATAGTGGAAAGTGCATCGGACACGGATATCCTTCAGAAGGGACTCACGGAAACAGATAGCTGGTGCCAGAGCCATGGCCTGAAGTTAAACGCCAAAAAATGTATAGTCATACCCTTCGCGAAAAACAAGGTAACCCCAAGCTACCATATAGGTGGCAATCCACTAAGCACAGAAGAGGTTATCAGGGACCTGGGGACCCAGGTTGACAGTGGCCTTTCTTTTGACACTCACGTTGTTAAAGTGGTTAGAAAGACCTTCTACATTGCCCACCTGATCATGAAGGGATTCACATCCAGATCTAGTGAGGTCATTGTTCCCCTGTACTCTTCACTTATCAGACCAATGATCGAGTACAATGCCCCATTCGGGATGTATCTCACCCGACATCTGCAGCAATTGGAGAGACCCCAAAGTTCCTCACCAAAAGGATAAAGGGACTCCAAAATCTGTTATATGCTGCCAGATTGAAGAAACTCCAGCTCTATTCAGTCGCATACCATCTGCTCAGAGGTGACATGTGCCTGACATACAAGGCCATGTCCAACCCGGAATTAATGGACATGCTCCACCTCAAAAAATCCAAATCCACCAAAACCACTAGAGCAAGCGACTTAAACCTTAGCACGAATATAAATAGGACGTGCTGGAGGGATAGATTTATCACTCAGAGACTCCCTATGCTGTGGAATAGAATCCCGGTCCATGTGAGGCAGAGCACCTCGCTGACTCTGTTCAAGAGAAATCTAGACCTGTGGATGGGAGATCGTAGGTTTACCCCGGGAATCATCTCTGTGTCACTGCTGGACAGATGCACAACAAACTAATGGGCACAGTATTTTTTCATATAAGGGGTGGCGTAAGCCACAAAAATTTGGGCTAGGCTTATAAATGCCTTAGGGCAGATAGCCTAGTATAAACCTATGAACCTATGAACCTATATGTTGTTAATCTTTCAGGTTGTGTTTTAAGTGATGTGGACTATGCTGTTCTTAATTGTGGTTTAAAATACATACCAACAGTTATACCTAGTGTTCATGAGGTCAAAGCTGATATTTTTCAGCTTGTTAGAAAGTTACACCTTAGGAAACTGTTTAACAATACTGAAAACAATGCAGTTTAGATGCTGAACAAGATTCTGATACCTCAACGAATGAAAGTTTTTACTCATGTTTTTCAGAAGATGAAATTAATGCTTTTATGTTGTTTGATACGAATAATATTGTGTCTAAAAGTTCATTTTTGCCTCCATTCTCACATGAAGGAATCCAACATTGTTACTGCATGTTTAATTTTGCTGTAGAGAAAAGTCTGTCCAAGTTTAGAGTTCCAAGTTGCAATTTAACTAAAGAAGAGTGGGAGAGGTTAAACTTATTAAGCAAGAGGGATGATATTGTTTTTAAACCATCAGATAAAGGGAATAAATTGGTAATTATGAACAGCAGTCAGTACCTAAACATGTGTAATGAACATATGGAAAATATAGAAGTGAATATGATGAAATTTTGAAAAAGGACCATAGGTTAGGATATTTTTCTTTAGAAGATGTTAATAAAATATTTGGGAGAGAAGGCTGTCAGATGGCCCACTTTTATTGCTCCCAAATATTCATAAGTCTTTCATCAACCCCCCTGGCCATCCAATAGTTTCTGGGAGAAAATATTTCCTGTGCAATATAGGACAGTTCTTACATCAATTTTTCTTGTCAAAAGTACAAGGTTTACCTGCTTATATAACAGATGTATTCCATTTTTTGGAGAAAATTGAGAACATTAAGTGGAATTCAGAAATGTACTGATAACAATGGATGTTAGGAGGCTATACACCAGTATTAGTCATGATTTTGGTCTGGAATCTGTTAGGTAATTTTGGGACAGAGTCCAATGACAGAACTTATTATTGATCTTTTGGATTTCTGTCTCAAGAATAATTATTTTGAATTTGGTGGAAAACTTTTCAGGCAGAAACAGGGTACGGCCATGGGGGCTTCTTTTGCCCCCTCCTATGCAAATTTAAGCATGAGATTATTTGAGGTAGAATATTTGTATAGATCAAGGTTTTTTTGTCAGTATGTAAGGAAATACTGTAGATTTACTGGCAACCTCATTTTTTTATGTGAAGGGGGTATGAATGAGATACAAGGTTTTATAGATTAGCTTAATGCCAATAGATTTGGTATAACATTTGATGGGCTTATGATAGGAAAAAGTGTTCCATTTTTAGATGTAATAGTAGATATTAGTAAGGAAAATAAAATCCGTATAACTGTACATAGAAAATTTGAGAGTGGTACTCAGTATGTAATAGCCCAAAGTTGCCATCCCCCTCATACAATCTGGGCATTACCCTATGGGGAGCTCATACGCATATATAGATTGTGCAATAATAAGGATGTATTTAGGCACCCTGTCACGGGCTACTTGTGGAAGATGAGGGCATCTGCTGATTGCTCCACCAGGAATGTGGTTTATTTAGCACATTGTCAGTGCTGTTATAAATTCTATGTCGGTAAGATGAACAGGAGCTTAAAAGAAAGAATTAGGGACCATGTGTGTTGCATGAAGAAGCAATATGATTTAAGTGCCTTAGCGAAACATGTTTTGTCTACTGGCCCTGAACACAACTTTGTCTTCCAGGTTTTATGTGTGATCAGCCCAGGTCTATGAGGTGGTGATATAATAAATCTTACTGAGGTGGTCGAGTTAGAGTGGATCTTGAGGTTGGGGGCACACCTAGCCATGGGGCTGAACGATCATGTCCCCATTAAGCCTGTATTAAGGAATAAATGGCTGTAGGGTGTTTATTGTTGCTTGTTTACTTAATTACAAATATCTTTCATGTTTTATCCATTTGTGCTAATGTTTTTATTATTATTTTTTACTTTCTGTTAGATTTTATGCTAGTAAATATTATCTACTTTATATGCCTTTAAGCTGAGAATGAGGCTGCATGAATGTCTGTTTTATTGGCTGTTGTTTGAGATGATGTCATTTGCATATAAGTTACTATGTCACCATTCATGTTTGTCTGAAGAAGCGGTATGGTATTACCGTGAAAGCGCTAACTTTCTTTCTCTGTAATAAAGTTTTTTGGTACGATTACTTGCTAGTTCATCAAGTTTTTGGATTTAGCTGCATATTGAGCTGTCTTCTGCCTACTTTGGGGAATTTTATAGTTTTACATTTCTATATAGGATTGGGGGGGGGGGGCACACCTGACTATTACAATGTGTGTACATTGGATTGGGGGGCACACCAGACCATTTCTACTTTTCTACATAGGCTTGGGGGGGCACACCTGACTGTTACTACATGTCTACATAGGATTTTTGGGGGCACACCTGACTGTTTCTACATTGCTACACAGGATTGGGGGGGCAAACCTGTTACTACATGTCTACATAGGATTGGGGGGCACACTTGACTGTTACTAAATGTCTACATAGCATTTGGGGGGCACACCTGACTGTTTCTACATTGCTATGCAGGATAGGGGGGCACACCTGACACATTTGCTATGACTGTACTGGTATGTCACATACTCCATTTGATTCTGTTTTCTTACCTATCATGCTGACTAGAGGCATATCAGTGTTCTACAGGTCTTATGTTTGATTGACCTACATATTAGTTTCTGACTTCCTACCCATCAGAACTAATATCCCACTGCCTGACCTGATGTAGTCTGTCTGTGTAGGCCTGGGGGGGGGTTATCCATAGGCATCATTCAGAGGCCTTAGCACAGCCTTTGTTTATGTTTGTCTACACCTGTCCTGCTGGCTGAGACTGTTGTTGGGTATGTGAACCTCCCTGACTGGCATGAGTGTGTCATATGGACACACATGTGGCCCAGCACATTTCCTACAGTGGGTTTTGTCACCATGTGTAGTACTGGCTACTATGGTGACACCAGTATTTGTTACAGATCTCATGCTGCCACTATAGGTGTCTGCTATCTGCTGGCATCCAATTCAGCCACCTGATTCACTCACATGCTCACATCCATACCATAGATACAGGTAAAACACATACTACTCCATATGGCAATTGGTAAGGAGAGTGACTTACCTTCTGGGTGTACCAGTATTGAGGTTGGTGCTGGAGGGCTGCCTATGTCGGATGCACATAGTACACTCCCTAAACATGGCTTGAGCACAGGTAGTGTCATGTTTGGCATCCCTTTTACTGTATGTGCGAGTCAGAGAGAGCTGTCATTCCCTGGGTCCCTCCTGTGTCAGTGTATGTGCTATGCTTTGCCTCTTTGCCAAGGCCATGGCATACTGGACATGCCTTCTTCTGCCTACTGGAGCAGGCTCAGATTGCTCCTCCTCCAGGTCACCCTGTGTCTGTGCAGGCCTTGGCAATGGTGGGGTGCTGTGTGGTCCTGCCCCATGCTGTTCCTGCTGCGGCTGTTTCCACAGGATCATATTGTGTAGCATGGCACATACGATGACAATTTGAGTACATATAGCTGGTGAGTACTGCAAGGCTCCACCGGATGTGTCCAGGCACCGGAACTGTACCTTGAGCATCCCAAATACATGCTCTATTATAATTCTGGTCTGTGCTTGGGCCTCTTTATAGAGTTCTTGTTCAGGTGTGTGTGCATTTCTGATGGGTGTCATCAGCCATGGCGCCAGTGCATAACCAGCATCCCCCACTAGGTGACCGTAAGGGATGTCCCCATTGGCAAATCTCTGGTACAGCTGTGTCAGATTACAGATGTGGGAATCATGATAGCTTCCAGGGCAACTAGCACACGCATTCATTATAGTGCCCTGGGCATTGCACATGACCTGGCAGTTGATGGAGGGGAAGCCTTTGCAGTTGATGTAGAGCCTACCCAGCTTACCAGGTGGTGCTTTGATGTGTATGTGCGTGTAGTGTATAGCACCCACTACCTCAAGGTATTCTGCTATTTGGTGGAAGAGATGCATATTGCTGGCCAGCGTCTCATGGGTGTTGGGAAAATATCCATGCTCATCGGCATGTGCTGACATGGCATCCAGGAACTGGTGGAGTACCCAGGATGCTGATTCCTGTGAGATCCCCATGATATCCCCATTTGGCCTTTGGAAGGTACCTGTAGCTGGTATTCTTAGGCCTACACATACCTTGGTATCCACTGGGATGGGTTCCCCTCTGTTAGTTCGGTGTGTGAGGCATGGCTGGCACAGTTCAACAATTTGCTGTAGGAGGTCCCTGTCCACCCTATAGTGCTCCACTATCTCCAGCTCATGTAGCCCTTGGTAGGTTACCCTGGGTCTGTACACTCTTCTCCATTTCCTCACTGTGGGTTGGTCAACAGCATTTTCATCCTCATCACCCTCAGCCTCTTCCCCATGTTGTTGCATGATAGCTATTGCAGCCCCTATAATTTTGTTGCTTTTGTTTGTTAAAATTCCCCTGCTTGTATACACTGGTGGTGTAGAGTATGTGGGAAAACCAGAGGGAAAGATGTTTGCATAGTTTATAGTAGTGTTCTGGGCTGGGCTGCTGCCTGTGTAATTGGCTGATTTTGATACATTTCACCTGCCAGCAATGCTAGTTCTCCTTGATTACCTTCGTACTACTGCTTTCCCCTCCCATTGCCTTTCTGTTTAAGCCCATGGGTGCGCCATGCAAACATAGTGCTCAAATGTGCACAGAGCTGCTATTTCCTGGTTTACTTTTTTTTTCCTTTAAAACCCAGTGCACGGCGCGCACACCCACTTAGGCAATGTAAAGAGTGCTAGGCAGCCTCAGACACACCCCCTTGCTTAGCTCTGCTAAGCTAAGGGCAAACCCGTGCCACAGGGCCCCAGTCCACTTACAGTATGCCTGACACACCCCCTATGATGTCAGCTAACTCCTATGCTTGCACCAAGCTATTCCTGCTCTTACACTGTTGGGTGCTGACTAGCATGCAGGGGAAATCTGGGATTTAGTATCATTCCTCTCATAGTTACAGGTGCATAGTTACAGGTCCCACACTGAGCCTCTGCCCTTAGCAACCACTATTCACTGGGCATGTTGTCTTCTGCCTGCCTTTGAGTATAATGGCAAACTAGTGATTTTGGTTAGAATGCTTATTTTAGGTTTCTTTTTTTATTTTGTGCCCAATCTCATTTGTGCGCCACTGCCCTATGCTTAAACAGCCAAGATCGGCTAAAAAAAATAAAAGTTGAATTTATTTTTGCAACTGTTTTCCATGCCAATGGCCTTATAGTTGGCCATTGGCATGCTTTCTAGATAATATCCACCTTTTATTTGGAGCTGTCATGTTTACTGGCTGAGTACATTTCTGCAGATTACACTAGTCCTGCACGGCCAGCTTCCAGTTTTCTGGACCACAAATTCACCTCATTTGCATGGAGTTCACCTGCAAATGGGGTAATTTGCATGCAGGGGCTGAGTCCATGCAGGACTAGTGCAGGAGCACTCGTGCATGTCCCTACAGGGTATTCCTGGATCACACGACAGACATATTGCCTTCTGGAGATCCTGCACTAGCTTGCTGAATCCAGGGGTATGTCTGGAACGTGACAACAATAGTACATTGAAAATGTGACAAATATTTCTAATATAAGAAAATGCGTATTTCAAAATTATCATAAGGACTTTGATTAATTGGTAATATTAGTAAAACACGTATTAGCTAATTACCGAATCTTAATTTGAATTGCCCAGTTTTACCTCTACATCTCCAGAAGAAAATGTATGACCTCCTGTTGGGAAAAATAAAAAAAAAAAACAAAGAGCAATGTGTTGATTTGTGTCATTTGGTTGGGAGAATCCCATTGCCAAGTTCTGTGCTATTAATACCAAAGAGAAATGAAAATTTAAATACTGAAATGCATCCTCCTAATGAAGCTTTTCCTATGGAGAGTGACAAGACTACAGCTATAGCATCTTTATTAATCGAGTCAACGTTTTGTAAGTGTGTTGTAACTAACCTGGATAAGTGTACCATATTCAAAGTGGGAAGAGAAGTTTAAGCACTGCTCGAATCTGGAAGAATGGCTTCCCTAGTCAAGCTTCTCTGCTATTCAAAGATAAACTAAAAGCAAAGTAATTATACCAATAAAGAAAGTTCCAAGATCCAGGAAATAGTAATTTTAATAGTTAAGATTGAAAATTGAAAATAAAAAATCTGGTTAAGCACATATGTCTTACAACATCCTTCATTACAGCTTTGTCAAACTCTTGTTAGAATCTACCACTCCCTCTTTTAAAATAATGAGTCACATGACATAAAACGACAATGGGTGAATGTCCTTTGAAGCTTTTTAAGGATAAAAGCCTTAAATGTATTGTAAGGGTATTCAAAGATAAGATTAGTAATGAAAATGTGGAGGTAATATAATTCATGGAGATATTAAATAATATCCCCTCACACATTAAATATAGAAATTCAGGCAGTTCTGAGAAAATTCTTGTGTACCCCCTGATCTGACTTATGATATAATATCAGGAAAATACTTTCCCCATTTAAAGCACTGTGGAAAATGCGGGCTGCTGGAGATTCCATAGACACAGCATTGCTAGTAGATGTACTTAACAAGAAAGACATAGAGCAGCGGTCATTTAGTCTAGTTCTGTATAAGACTGAGGGAGATGAGCAAAGCAGAGAAGTTTATATAGATGGTCAGAATCAAAATCAGGAGAAATGAGCTGGCCTAGAACATGAAAAAAAGGTTAGAATTTTATCATGATTATACCGTAATAATGACCCTTTCTGTTATCAGGAAGATGTCCTGATTTTTGAGGAACAGAACCCTAAAAGTGTAAGAGCTGTCAATAAAGATAATGATGGTGAAGTGATAAAAAAACAGTGTAATAAGAAAACTACAGTACAGCACAAGTAAAAAAAAGTTTTCTTGATAGCTTAAAGGAATGTTAGCACTTAAATCGTGGCAAAATAGGTGAAGAAGGACACCTAAGTGATGACCCTCAGTGAGTAAGTCGTAAAGTGAGCTAAGCAGGGGATTGCAGAATTCTGATTCCACTTCTGTACAAAAATACAAAATTGTATTTCCCATGCTGCTGGAAGGTCTCCATAACATGACCAGCCTGTATACATTTACCAGTGACACACTCCTTATGTGTGATAAAGATCACCTTAGTGAATCTAGCTTTATTGACCAAAGACTTTCGGAATAGTAGCCCACACTCTCCTACTGCCATCCCTAATCAGTTTCAGTATCAGCCATGAGGCATTCCTGTGGTTCAACCTTCTTTAGTTACTGGATGACATACTACATTCTGCTGTACTCTTCCTTCATTGCACAGCATTGCTAAAGCTGCTATCTATGCCTCTGATATTTGTGACCCCTTAAAGAATTGATCCACACCACATATGATGAGAAATAAAAGAAAATCACTATGATAGAATACTTGTATAAAACACTTATATGGAGAGACAGAAAGAAATGGCTAAAAACTTACCTACCACAAAAGCACACTTAAATAAACTAGAGATGGGTTTAAAGGAACAATTAACAAGCTCAAATATGAGTATGAACTCAAATAATTACAAATCTTTAACTATTTCAGGAACTTTAAAACACCAGCAATGTTCAGAGATAGTCCACAACAACACTGCACATTTTGCCCCAAAGGAAGTAGCGAATATTCTAACTTACAAATGCAGTGCAAATTTTACTATAGTCAAAGTTATAGCTACTACACAGATCCTACAGTCTTGATAGTCCTCATAATTATTATGGAAGAAGTTCTTCCAGCCCTCTGGAAAGCTAAGAACACCTCATCCACCACGGGCCCTGATGATATATCAGCTTACCTTATTATCAGTGCTTAATATGGCCCACCTGAACCACTATTTAACCTCTGTAATCTAAGTCACTGCATTGGTTACATTCCTTGAGGCTTTAAAACAGCCATTGTAATGCGATTACAAAAGAGTGGTTCAACCATGGACCCCAATAACTGTACACTCATTGATTTCACTGGCCTTATGTAAAACCATGGAGAGTATTATCTCAGGTCTCATTACTGTCAACATCAAAAATTTCTTAACCCTGGACTCTCATCAAGTCAGCTTTGTCAAAAGAAGGTCCTGCCTTTTTAACCTTGCAAATTTATTTTAAAATGTAACCAAAGCAATCGATAGAGGTTATGCAGTACATATAGCATACCTGGATCTGGCTAAGGACTTTGGCACTGTGTGTCATTCAAACATTATTGACAGTCTTGTAAATCTGAATATAAATCCTTAAGTTGTGCAGCTGACAGATAACGAGTTGTCTGACAGAACCTGCATGCTTAGAGTATCAGTTGTGCTAGGCAGGGGATAAAACCGAACCCCTATTTTTACTTAGTTAACTGGGTCAGTTGTGCTATGTGGCCGAGTTACATGTTCGGCATGCAACACGGTTAGTGCAGAGGATTTATACTGGTAGTTAGTTGCTTCTTGTAATATAGGGCTTGATTGCCTCAGTCACTTAACCAGAGAGTGCTCATGAGCTTAGTATGAAAATGGTCAATGTGGGCCAGTATTGTACCCATTAACAAATACAAAGGAAGTAATAAATAAAACACAGTGCTTTATATGTGCTACTGCTGTGAGCATTATGCAAATGGTGAAAAACTCTTACAGATTTTCTGAAAAATAAGGCTTCAGTAATGTTGTTGCACCAAGTATTGGAACGCAGAGATAGGTTTAAGGTTTTAGTAATGTTGCACAAAGTGATGGATAGATATGAAGAAGTACTTGAACCATAATCTTTAGCTTAATTGATGAATGTTGTAATGTATTCTTCATGCCACATTACTTTAGGTGCGTATATGTTTGTCACTGCAGCTGTATGAGCATAGTGAAATGGCACAAAGGCCAATTAAAAATGGCTATCATGCAAGAAAGGTAGAGTTATGGAGGATGTGATGTGTTTGAATACCTTTAGGTTTTTTTTCAATGTACTACAAGCTTATTGGAATGGATTGTTTGGCAGAGGAGTTGAATGCTAATGCTGCAACAAACTATTCAATGATTTTGTGCATCACTTCCCAGATACGTAATATTTTGTTCTACTGACTGTTGTAATGACTTTATACCAACACTACAAGTAAGCACATTCTTTGCTGTACAACTTTACAAGTCTCTAAAAATGTTAACATTTAACAGTACCAGAGAGACAGGTACATTTATCCAATCTTTTTCTCACTCACACCATTAACAAAGTTATAGTATTGCACAATGTCAAGACAAACATGAATAAACACATTTAAAAAATACTGATGTTCCCCCAAGTTGGAAGAGTTTATCAAATTAAAAACTATTTTTCTAGCTCAGTTCTTTCTTATTTCGCACAATTATTTTTTATCATAAATAACACATATCATTAGATCTCAAATACCATTCTCTACATTTTGACAATAATTATGAATTACTAGTGCAAGCCACAATTCTGTAGGGTCAAAGACGTTATAATGTTGGACTAGTCATTCCTACCGATGTCACTGGCTTATGTCACTGGCTTATTTTCTGCTGGATAACACTTTAGTTGGATCAAAAAGCTTTTATGAATAGAATGTTGTGTGGATGTCTGTAATATAAATCAGAGACAGTTTTTAATGTATTTAACAGTGGTAGTTATTTTTAGTTATTTTAGTTATTCCAGTAGCACATTGAGAGCTGAATTAGAATTTACTAGTTTTATAGTTTAACAATTTTAGTTAGTTGATTTTAGATAGAATTTAAGTAGAATGCAGTTGTTTTTTCTGGAAATTCTGTTTTTCATTTGGTTAACTGCAGTTGGTGTTTTATTTTATTCATCTTTCAGTATGTTTGTATGTGTGTGTGTGTGTGTGTGTGTGTGTGTGTGTGTGTGTGTGTGTGTGTGTGTGTGTGTGTGTGTATGTGCTAATTTTATTGTATCTATATGTACTTATTTTAATTTTTATTAATTTCAGATTAAAAATATTTTGCAGGTTAGCTTTAAGTCGGCATATATTTGAAGACTTCTGCATGTCTATTTTATGTCCAAAGTGATTTTTATATGCATGTATTTATTTATTTATTTCATTTTCCAATAAAATCAATGAGAAATATGGTCTGTGGTTTATTTTTTCTTTAATATAATTGTTTCAAATTACTATTATTTTAAAATATGATACATTTTAGTCTCTTTTTTGCTTTGTTTTTGTCTCACCTTGTGTTTCTTTCATGTCAAAAAGTCTATTAGAAACAGTTGCTTATCTAAGTCTAGCTGTTTTCAAAATGTTTAGCATTCTGTTTTGCAATTTTATTTAATGTTATAGCAGTAGTACTAGTGCTTTTGACTTATGATGTCACAGAAAAGGATCCATTGGACAAGCCTCACCTGGCTGGTTATCATATAAAAGACTACTGACTGGACATCCACAAAACTAATGGTTGCCTGGATTAACATGACCTACGTCTCAGATATCTACAACTTATCATTACCCTATAGATTTGGTCATACCCATGTCCCTAAACAGACCTATGGATGGAAACTGAAACCCCAAGTTAGGAAAAATCCCACTTTGTGACATCATTTCATAAATGTCATGTCTATCTGATACTTGATAATTACAGATATGCTTCATTTTTCTGCGTCTTGTAAAAAAATGAGAATGATATACACTGCCAGATCTCACCCCACTACTGAATAACACTTCAAAAACATCAGCCATACTCAAACTGAAGAAATCACAATGCCATTAACCTTGGACATCTGCAAAGTTTCTTATAGTCCAAGCAGGCAAGTGTGCCACAGTATGCAGCTGGATTAAGAAAAAATTAAGAACTAATGATAAGAAAAGCAGCTGTTTAGCACATTTGGTTCAGTGTTTTTATTTTCTGAAATAATTATCAGTGAAGCTTTGTAAACCTAGATAATGTGGTGCTATCATCATCAACATTTAAGTAAATCATGTGGGAGAAATAAATAATAAATCCATACTGTTATGTACTCTGATGAAACTGTAGTCCTCTGCTCTAAATCATAATTAAAGCACATGCCTCATGTCTGAGTTTATTAGCACTGAAACTAACTTACAATTAATGATTGCTAAGAAATCATACCTTGATATATTATCATCTTCTCATACCAGAAGGTCTCTCTAAATTAGCCATAAGTGCATTAAGGGAGATTAAGTTTGGGAAAGTGGCAAGGTAATATAAAGTCAGGGCAGATATGCTGAAGATGTTTGGAAAGTTAGCTAAGAAATGGTTTGAGACCAGAATAGAACCATTGAGACTAGTGCTCTATCCTGGTCAACTAATTCAAACTGAACTAAAAATAAAAAATAAATAAATGGCTCCTGAGGGTACATAGGTTCATAGGTTCATACGCTCATAGGTTGGTACTGAGCTATCTGCCCGAAGGCATATATTAGCCCAGCCACATTGTGCGGTATTCACCGCCCCTTTAGTAGTTCCCTAGACCCTTGTACTAGCAGCTAGTACCCTTGGCACCTATCTAGTAGTGCTGTTGGTGTGATCCCCGGTGTGAACTTTCTGTCACACATCCACTCATCAAGGTTCCTCTTGAAGAGTGATAGTGAGGGGCTCTGTCTTATGTAGATCGGGACCCTGTTCCATAGTAAGGGAAGTCTCTGCGAAGGGAATCTATCCCTCTAGCATGTTCTATTCATTGTTGTGTTGAGGTTTATATCCCTAGAGCGTGTAGCTCGAGTAGATTTGGTTTTGCTAAGATGGAGCATGTTCAACAATTCTGGGTTGGACATGGCTCTGTACGTTAGACAGAGATCGCCTCTGAGAAAGCGGTATGCAACAGAGAACAGTCTTAGCTTTTTCAATCATGCTGCATAGGGCAATTGTTTGAGGCCAGTAATTCTCTTGGTTAGGTACCTCTGTGGTCTCTCCAGCTACTGGAGATGTCTAGCCAGGTACATTCCAATTGGTGCATTGTACTCAATAATGGGTCTGATGAGGGAAGAGTAGAGGGGCACCATTACATCCTTAGATCTTGATGCGAACCCTTTCATGATCAGATGGGTCACATAGAAGGATTTTCTAACCACTTTGGCAACATGGTTATCAAAGGAAAGCTGGCTATCTACTTGGGTCCCTAGATCCCTTATTTCTTCTTCAGATTTCAGGAGATTACCTCCTATGTTGTAGTTTGTGGGTAGTTTTTTTTTTCCAAAGGGGATTACTACGCATTTTTTTGCATTTAGCTTGAGACCATGGCTTTGACACCATGCATCAGTCTCATTTAGGCCCTTCTGGAGGATCTTCATGTCAGCCGGAGACTCTATTATAGTACCCAGTTTGCAGTCGTCCGCGAACGTAGTCAGCCACAGCCCTTCCGTGCTTGCCTGTACTTCGGAGAAGTATATGCCAAACAAGAGGGGCCCCAGGACAGAGCTCTGAGGCACACCACTCATTACTGGTCTGGATTCGGACATAGATCCCACTACTCTTACTTTATGGGATCTGTCTGAGAGCCAGTTTGCGATCCATCTTATGACATAAGGGTTTATGCCCAGGCTGGTGAGCTTATCAATAATACCCAAATGGGGAATGGTGTCAAATGACATATAGAAGCATGGAGAGAGAGGCATATCCCAGAGGACTGGAGAAGAAGCATTCTAGTGCCATTGTACAGGAATAAAGTATATATTCATAACTGAGGGCAGTCCAGAAGTATCAAAGTTCTGCCATGAAGCAGGAAAATACTAGGCAGACTTTCCTTGTGGAAAAAATAATAATAATAATAAAAATAAAGAACAAATTGAGATGACTGGTAGCCATTTCTTTACCACGTTGTTTAAAGTGTTTTAAGGTTTTAAGGTTCCAGAAGACTAGAATGAGAGCAAAGCATATACTATAAGCCAACTGTGTGACTTTTTGATGTATGTTTTAGGGAGATTCATGGCATCGGTGCTAAATAAAAAAAGAAGCACAGTAAACCAGCAGGAAAGTTATGTTAGGCAAATCTATTTGAATGAAAGAAACTCATTAGTACAGACAATTCTACCACTACCCCCCCACCCCCCGAGTTTGTTGTTCAGTTTGAACTATAGTACTGAAGGACTGTGGTTTAAAATTTATTATAGTTCTTCCATTCAATAAACAGGGGATTTCACCAGAGTGAAGCAATGTATATGAACTGATCTAGGTTAAAACAAAGTATCTGACCAAACCAGAATATTACTGATCAAACTATTTAAATTTGAACTGGATACTAGGAATGTAGTGTGGGTAAAAATATGGCTAAACCATAAGTGCTATAATAAATGGAGTCTAACAAGTACACAAGTACCAGTTGGGTAAGTTTAATTTCCAAATATATTTTTCCTTTTTCAGTTTTAGTATTGGTCAGTGGGTAGTACAGGCCACAGCTGGGATTTCAATGTTTACAAAAGGTCATTTTAATGAATGAATCAGAATAAAAGAGAATGGGGTATACTTTGCTGCCAGTTAAAACATGTGATTGGAATATTACATATGATGTAACAAATGAACTCCCTACTGAATATACTTAATTCATTTAGACAAATAACATTTAACATGTCATTAAATAACTCTTTGTGGACAAATTAAATTAAAAAGCACTTTTGTCCTGTATCATTGTCAAAGCAACAAACAACCAATGGCAGATAGTCTTGATGAAGAAGATGAAGAACAGCTTCTGATGGAAAGTGTTAACCCAGAAATGGAAGATAAATGTTACATTTTCTTCAGTCTTTTCATTCCTAAGAATAAAGCAGGTAGAGAAGTTATTAATGTAAAGAGATTTGCTTATTTTGTGGTATAGGTGGTACTACCTCACTTGTCAGGAAGACATCTGGCAGGCACAGATGTCCACACAATAAACTAGTCCCAGTGATGTTCTAAAGACATGAACAAGTGAGCTCAGTGTGCAGGTTATCAAAAGTGAAACGAAATTCCTAAACCCTGAAATTCAAATTCAGTAAATGTTGAGGGTGGGAAGAGCATTGGCTAAGGCAATATTTTAATGTATTCATCCTTCCACAGCACTATATTTAAGAGGGGGTAGTCTGAAGACCCTATTGGAAAGGTTGAGGGAGACTAATTAAAAAGATATGGTAGAAGGCCTATAATGAAACATGCTTCTTACTGGCTAATGCCATAAAATTTATGACAGGATGATGGAAGTACTTAAACTAGGAAAGAGACCACAGCTGTGTCTCTTGTGAGCCACACAGAAATTAAGTTTTTCTACAGCCGCCCTCCCTAGAACTGCTGTGTTTTTAAACTCAACTGTCTTCCTAGTTACCTGCCTTTTATGCTAATTTGACCACATACATCCTTCCCTCTAATATTTCATTGGGTATTGTGAGTAAGCACAAAAATATAATTTTGTTAAATCACTCCCTTTCAAGTGGCCATTCCACTGCATTCCCTAGAACCAGAGTACAAAGTGCCCATCCCATCCAATCTATCTTGCTCTTATAAAACTAGTTGCTTTCCACTTATATAATTAAAGCTTAAGTTACCCCCTCTTTCATATCTAACTGCTTAGTGCACACTGTAGCTCTTAGGTATTTAACCCATTTTTGCATCTTACCTTTAAAATCTGCAACATCTTCTCCAAGACCACTGATCACTGGTGAGCCCACATTTTGCCTCTCAGTAGTCATCTTTGGATTAGTACTTCTGTTTTGTTCCTGGTGAGAGAAGGAGCATACAAACATTATTTCTGGGGGCTGCTGATTACTAGAAAGCCTAATAATGGCTTCATAGGTGCCAGTTTAGAATTTGTGCATTTATTTTGCTCCTGTTTAAAGAAGGAGCAGAGTGCATAGATTCCTAACTCTTTCTGGTTGGGAAGTGTGTGTCTGTGCTTGACCTTCCTGATTAGTCAGGTCACTGTTCAAGGCATCTACCCGGAAAACTTTACAACAAGCCTACAGACCATTACACCATCTGAGACAAGACTGTGGATCCACCAAAAAGGCTGCGGCCTGCTTCTCATCTTGGGATTGGTGCTACTTTTCTGCTACTGGTGAACTGTCGTGAGACCAGACAACCCTCATGTCATCATTCTTGATAAGCTAATTCTTTATCTTCAGTAAGTACTGCTTCATTTGCTTCTAACTTCAGAATATCTGCCTAAATACTTTATACACAAATCATTAGGTTCTACTCATTAGTGTCCTGTATAGCCACAGACACGTTGAGTTGACATTTGTACTGTAAAAGCACCATTGAAATTTCACCAATATCTAGTTGCACACAGGACAACTAGTTTGCAGTGACAAGCACTGCCCCAGAGTTGCAAACTGAATACTTCTGACATTACTTTATATTCTCACTCCATATGTCTAAGCAATAAAAAAGGGATTGTTGTCATGGAAATGGACTTTCCCACTAGCTCTGTTACCAGCTTGGTGGATAAGGCATGCTGAGGCAATGTAAAAATTGCCTCATGTTTAGTGACAACTAGTTAAATCTCAAACAAATTGATGCAGTATGTGAGAGATGTATTTATACAATGTCACTGGTTGCAAAGGTCTCACATAAAAGAACTCCTAATGTTAATAAAGTTGTCCATAGTATACAGACTGCACCCATCATTCACAATTCAAAGCAGACACATAGATCCACATACGCTGAGGCACTTAAATGTAATGTTCCTAAACCCTGAAGACATCCTAGATGAAGTGCACATAATAAACACCCTCAGCAACCCCAATGCATTCTTTCAAAACAGCACCCACATCAACACATACAGCTACATCTTATGGAGCCTTTACTGTTAAGCCCATAAAGCAAGCCACCACACAGTCTAACATTCCAGTCATTGGAGACTCCACTGAAAGACACACTGATGTCCCATTCACCAGGATGAATAAAGAGAAAGTCATGGCCAGTTGCTTATCAGTGGGCCAGGATCTGCCACATTAAGCACACACTCAGGTCATCAGATCATAAGTACCAGTATGACTCAATCATAGTCCATGTGGATGTGAATGACCTGAGATGTACCTCCATAGACTATATGAAGAGAGGCATCGTGGAGTTCTCGGAATATGTGTTCCAGGCTGATATGAGCCTAGCATTGAGCAGCATTTTGCCTTCTCCAAGGATTATGCCACAATATGAACAAAAGATGACTGACTTTAATAATTGGCTTAGTTTCTTGTGTCATACTAAGGGGGTGCAAAATTTTTCAGCATGGAAGGAGATGGTCAATAGACCATGCTGCTCTGCCAATGTCTTTTCCCTTAGTGCCTTTTTTAGGCAATGCCAAATTAAAAGTACTTCTGACATAGCAAACCAAAACCAAGAAAATCTAAAGGTGTTACTGCTTAATGCTAGGAGTCTAAACAAAACACTCCATTCTCTAGATATGTTCACCCTGGAGAATAATGATGTCTGTGTGGTCACTGAGACATGGTTTAAAGCCATGGAGAGTGCGCAGGCAGTGCAAGCTAATAATGTCTTCCAAACATTTAGACCAGCTACTACATAGGCAGACACTAAAGGTGGAGGTGTCTTGATTTACATCAAAGATAAATATAACTCAAAGCTGATCAACCAGGACAATGCACTTGAGCTTCTCCACATTCAAATCACCATAAACAGAATCCAATACAATTTCCTTACAAGCTATAGGTCTCCCTCTATAACTCAGAAAACCCATGCCATGTATTTAAACTTATTGGAAGCACTCATCATCCAACCCAATACCATATACGTGGATCACTTTAATTATCTTACTATTAACTTGGAATCATATACAACACCATACATACAGGCACAGAGACTCCTGGAGTTTGTAAACACAAACTCCATGTACCAGATTGTCAATACACTAACAAGGGGTGCAACCATACTGGATCTGGTATTCACTAATATGGGAGAGTGTTGCACACCCCTAGTGTAATGTCTTCTCTGGTAAGGTCAGACCATAAAATGGTCTCCTTTGAAGCAAAAGTAAAACCTGGTACCCCAGTTAACCATGGAATATTCAGGAACTAGTCTAAGGCTAAGTTCCTACCATTAAGTGATAACCTGGCAAAACTTCGAGCCCCCATAAGCCCTGCGAACACCGTTGCCTACACAAGGGTGTTTACAGAAACCCTATACTAGCATGTTAATAGCTGCAAAAAGCCAGCTGTCCCCAACAGGAGGAAGTACAGAACTAACTCAAAATCAGAAGGAAGAAAATTATGACAAAAATTAAGAGGTGCAGCAACCAGCAGGATAAAAACACTCTTATCAAACTAAACAAACAACTCAGAGGACAAATAAAGTGTACCAAAGCCACATTTGAGGTAAATGTGTCCTCACAGGACAAGGACTACCACAAGGCATTCTTCAAATATGTCTGCAACCTCAAAAGCAATGCACAGTTGTGTGCAGAGATCATTGTAAATGGAGCCACCTATACTGAGCCAGAAGACATAGCAAACTTGCTGACTGACAAATTCAGCTCCAGCTTTACCCTTCTCTCCCTATTAATCTTTCCTCAGGAAATACCATCAAATCTAAGCCCCCCCCCCCCCCCAATATCACTAGGGAACAGGTCCTTAATGCTCTCCAAGGTCAAGAACACTGCATCTTTGGGCCCAGACAATATCTCAGGATGCCTTCTACATTACATGAAACATGATCTATCAGGCCCTCTGGAAATTATATTTAACTGTAGCCTCCAAACAGTCATTATGCTTCATGAATGGAGAACAGAGACATTCATCCATCTGCACAAAGGTGGGCCGTCTACAGACCGTGGAAACTATAGACCCATAAGTCTCATTAGACTAATATGCAAAGCCATGGAAAGAATTTCATGGAAATTATCAATAATGACATAGGATACTTCCACACAATGGGCCCAAACTAATTTGATTTCATCAAGGGCAGGTCATGCCTACTCAACTTGGTGGACTTCTTTGAGAAAATCACCAAAGCAATGGATGAGGGCAAATGGTTTACATTGCCTACCTTGACCTGGCCAAGGCATCTGACACAATCCCCCACTCAGGCATTATTGATAAACTTAAGAGGTTTGGTACAAACCCTTATGTAACCTGGTTGATAGCCAGCTGGCTCTCTGACAGGACCCAGGAAGTTACAACTGGAGAGTCCACTTCTACAAAGAGGCCAGTCACAAGCAGAGTCCCTCGGGGATAAGTCCTGGAACCACTCCTTTTTGACATTTACTTCTCTAAAGTTAAGGCCAACATCAATGATCTCTGGCTGACTAAATTTGCAGATGATTGCAAAATAGGCAATGTCAAGGAATCACCCACTGACACCAGTGTTGCCCAGGAAGGGCTGACACAAAGAAACTACTGCAACCAGAGCCATGGACTAAAACTAAATGCCAAGAAAAGCATAATAGTGTCCTTTGGGAAGACATCTACCCCTGGTAACTGTCATACTAACAACACACCCCTAAGAGTTGACCGAGTAGTCAGGGACTTGGGGACACACATAGACAGTAATCTAGCCTTTAACCATCACTTGTCTACAGTAGTTATGAAATCATTCTGTGTTGTGTAACTTATAAACAAAAAGTTATGGCATCTGGGTCCAAGGAAGTCATTGTTCCACTGTATTCGGCATTCATCAGACCTATCACTGAGTACAATGAACCCTTTGGTATGTAACTAACCAAGCATATCCAACAACTGGAGCATCCATAGAGGTTCATCACTAAACGTATACAGGAAGTCAGTAACATGTCCTATGCCAATCATCTCAAGGCTCTATCCCTGTATTCTGTCACCTACAGGTTGTTGAAGGGAGATCTATGCTTGGACTACATGGCATAGTCAGACGTCACTCTGATGGAGCTCCTGCATATCTGCAAAACAAACAGCACCAGAATTACCCATTCTAAAGAGTTAAACCTATCCTGTGATATAAAAAGGACCTGCTGGAGAGACAGGTATGTACTCCAGAGACTACCCAATCTCTGGAACAGGATCCCCATCCATGTGAAGCAGAGTTCCTCCCAAACCCAATTCAAGTGTAACATTGACAACTGGATGGGGAACAGGAAATTCATCACTGAGTTGGCATCTGAATATCTAATGGCTACAGGCAACCTGTAAAGCGTTCAACTCCCAGGCCCCTGCTTGTAAATCTTTCATCTCCCAAGCCCCTGCTTACACTCATCAAGTGTACCAGAACTTATCAGAGATTTGGGATGCATGGCTAGGCTGATGGCCCTACATGTAAATATGCTTTGTAAGAATGGTCTAAAATACAGCACTGTAAACTCAAAGAAAAAAAGTACATCACAGAAATACTCAGGAGAGGAGTCTGTATCTGATAGGGAAGGAACATCAAAATCAAAAGTGAAAAAGAACTGAAGATAGTCCTAAAATGATGAGAAAAGAAAAAGAGAGGAAGTAGCAAAGATGACCAATGGAATTCAGTGATATTAAAGAAGAAGTGTCATCATAAATCAAGGGTGGTGCTCATGCTTGCAGGCATTTGGTAAGACATATTTTAGAGTCAGAAACCAATAGTTTGGCAGCAGCCAGAACATCTTCACTTGAAGGATGCTAGCATCTTATGAGGATGTTTGGACTCCTTGAAGATCAAGTAGTTGAGTGTTGCATATTCATGCATTCTCTCTCTTCTCCATGTGTATGCAATCTTGGAATAGGTATATATATATATATATATATATATATATATATATATATATATATATATATATAATATAGTTATACATAGAGAAATGCAGACAGATATACATTGAGTGTCTGAGTGCTGGCTCACTTGAGTGTAGGAGGCATTCCTATCTGAAAAATGAATTTGTCTTTCTGTAAATCAGTGGAAAGAGTAGAAAGGCATACAGGAACATTCACGTACAAGAGAGTGAAAATGTGTCTGTCCTTCAAGCATAGCTGTAAGGATGTCTGGAACAGAATATCTCCAGCTGTCTGTTTTGTAAGGTGGTGAACAGATTTAACTGAGGCATTCCACACACCTGGACTACAACCTGGAGCACCCCTGCCTTGAGTTGCCACTCATGCAGGTCTGCCCAGGATCTGTTAAATCTGTCAGCCACAACTTTCTGCTCTGACAGGATGCATGATGCCTGAATATTCAGAGAATACTGTATAGCCAGCTCCCAGGCCATCACTGCCAACCAGCACAGAGGATATTACCTTGTACCCCTTGCTTGTTGAGGTGTCACATCACTGTGCTGTTGTATCTCACTACCAGAAGAGGATCCGGGTCTATATTACAACAACGAATGTTCAAAACTTCGAGTGTTCTAATATCAACCCATTTTCAGCGAATGCTGAAAATATTGAAGAAACAGAAAACCAAATTTTTTCCTAGGGAAAGAATTTGGTTGTCAGTTTCTGTTGCTTCGGTATTTGCAGCACTGTGGTGGAAAGTTATGGGTCGGGTTCAGGTAAGTGTGCGATTGTGTGGATGTGAGGGTTAGGGCGTGTTAGGTGAGTTAGGGTTAGGGCGCGGGTCAGGTAAGTGTGCGATTGTCTGGACGTGAGGGTTAGGGCGGGGTAGGTGAGTTAGGGTTAGGGCGCGGGTGAGGTGACTGTGCAATAGTGATGGACCTTAGGGTTAGGGTTTGGGTTAAGGTAAGTGGACAGTTAGGAGTGTATGCATAGTTTAGTGTAGGGTTAGGTGTAGGAGTTTAGGTGCATGTGTGTGGATTGCTGTTTGTTTGGTGTGCTTGTGTTGTGTGCATGTGTTTTTTAACAGCAAATTTTTTCCCTAGGAAAAAATTTACTGTTCTGTATGTTCAATGTTTTAAATTTTAGATTCATAGGGTTCGATATTAGAACACTCAAAATTTTGAATGTTTGGTGTTCTAATACAGACCCAAGGATCCAGAGTCCATTGGTGGAGAAGTATGTTCAGGTTATGAATCTTAGTCAACATTTCCTTGATATTGATGTGCTTCTGTACATCCTTGGGCCCCCAAGTGGCTTGCAGTTGCACTCCTGTTGACAATGCTCCCCAATGGAAGTTACACTAGTCTGTCTGGACAAATGGTGCTGGCACAGGTGGGGAAAAGAGAAAACCTGGTTTGATACTCAGCTGTGCTCTCCACCCCAATGACCCTCACCTGATAAGGGCCAACACCAGAAACTGGGATTCCAGGGAACAAAGTTGGGTCCAACAATTTCAAATGAAGCACTGAGTTTTCCTCGTGTGGAGATGGAAATCATCAGTCCAAGAATTTTTAGGCATTATCTTGCTGAGGTGATGATCCTCCTAAAGACTTTCAAATTCTCCATCTGGTAAGACAGGATCTTGTTTTTAAAAGAAACACTCCATAAAGACCATTCTCTGTGAGGGTGTCAGAAATAATTTCCTGACTTTCAACTTGAACCCTAGTTGGGAGAGGAAGGCTGAGACATTCTCTCGCAATTTCAAATACCTGGAAACAGACTCTGTACAGATAAACAAGTTATCCAAGTAATAAAATATGTAAATACCCAGTGTCCAACAGTGGGCCAGTACTGTAGTGAGGCATTTGTTAAAAACCTTGAGGTGCAGTGTATAACCCAAGGGGCAATACAAACCAGACACATCAAATCTCAGATATCTGCTGAAAGAAATAGGAATGGGGGTATGATGATATGCATCCTAGAAGTGCAAGGCTACCCTGAAACAGTGGTCTGATAAAAGAGGAAGCCCTGTTTGCAGAATGATCATCTTGAACTTGGGAACTTGACAAATGTATTCAGAAGAGAAAGGTGAAACACTGGTCTCCATGACAGATATTTTTTGGGGAACAAGGACAATTCTGGAGTAGAAGTATGTCATTCTTTTTGATGGAGTCCAGTGTTTGCAGAGAATATGAGGGAATGACAAAGTCTGGCTTGGTGGATGAGATGGAGCACCCTTGAAAGGATGAGATGGAGAATGCAATTTCTACTGCCACCTGCAGCCCCTGCCAATGGTGTTAAGCACCAATATGTCAGAGACCACTGATGGCCAGGCTGCTTTGTTGAGAAACAACTTTTGAGACAGCATCTAGAGGGAACTTGAGCAAAGTGGGTGCCACTCCTAGACATAATCATAAGTTGGAAGGGTGATTACTCTTTTGAGAAATTACCCCACTTGATAGATTTGTCAGAGTTCTTGTCCTGCCACTTCATGTTAGTGGCTTGTTTTTTGTTTGTCTGGTACATCTGTTTGGTAGGCCTCTGCAAATTATTGTGATTATTGGAATTTGAAACATTTTTGACAGCCCTTGTATCAATTTACTCTGTCATCTCAGTATTTAAGGATGTGATTAGCTTCTGTAACAAGCACACAATCAGACTTAAATGGAGCATTCATAATCTCATGTTTTAACTCTTCAGAGAAATTCTGGCTGTGAACCAACTATATCTCCTTATCACCACTCACAGAGTTGCGTTTCTTGAAATAGTATAAGACCCCTCCAAGGTACCCGTTAAATCATGTTTTGACACTTGATAAACATAGGGAAGAATATCTTTCACATAGACGTTTTTGCTCAGTAGGTTGTGATGCAGCAAACCTATCCAAACAATATATATAAACCTACACATATACTTCCACAACTTCTTTCCCTGGGATTCTAGCCATTTATTTATTTTATCTGAAGTCAATGAATTTATAGAAGATGAAGTCTTTTTATTAAAAGCCAATGGTAACACAGGAGGAGGTCTGGCAGCTAAGGGAGCTTGGAGGCCAGTCATGGCTGAGCATACCCTGAATTTCTTAAGCTTTTTTAGGCAGAAAGTTAAGTCATTACACCCGAGTAACGCCTGCAGGTGCATCTGCAGTTAACTCCTACTGACTCAGCTAGGCATCAAATATTGCTTGTTCATATCTGCATCAATAATTCCAAAACCATGCTATGTAAAGGTCTTAAAATATTTCATCTTAAAGTTTACACAATGGCAAACTCATCTAGTGCAGGTAAATAGATATTAACTGATGTTTTTATGATATTAATTTATATAAATATAATCTTCATATTTTTTCTAAATATCTCAAAAACCAAGTAATGCAGACAGAACTCTTTAGCCTCATATGAAAGCTTTCAGCTAGACAAATAAAGTGCTGCTAACACTATGTGTGTAACTTGAGTGTTTGCTGAGATGTAATTTATTTTCAGAATATTACAAATGTAATAGTTACTGTTTAGTGTAACTTATAAAATTTGGTTTAAAACCTAGAACCTAAAGAATACTACCATTACAAAAATAGTTTGTGCTAAAGAATTTGCCATTTATACTTATTTTTGTAACCTCTATGGTTGCAGAGAGATGCACATTTGTTTGAAATATGAGGACACAATTTGATTCTGTCAAAAGGCTTAGGCTCCACACATTGGAAGTTACAGTGCAAACTTCCAGAGCTCCATTGGAGTGAATGAGTTAATAAGCAGAGGAGAATTACAAGCCTTCTTACAAAGCATCCTCCGACACTGGGATCAGTCGAGGAAAGGTCTCTGTGTGTGAGGGCTCATCCTCCAAAAGATCATGAACCTTGATGATCTTGGAGGAAGCCAATTATTGCTCCCAGTTGAATACATCTCTAAATCTAGCCAGCATATGGGAAAAGGAAAACATTTGTTTGTGTTCTTGAACCTGTTTGCCTTCAGAGGAAACTAGCAGTTCAAAAATATCAAATACTGGATCCCCTTCAAAATCAGGATACTTAGATGATTGAATGGTGGTGAAAGCACTGGCATTATGCACCTCATAATCAACTGCCTGAACATTGGATCTGGCCATAGCAACCATCTCAGGTGGAGAATTTCTGCATGATGAGTCTTCTGTCTCCTTTTTGCATGTACTACATTACTGGGACAATCTGCAGGTTGAGCTGTAGCAACACAGGTAACAGACTCTGCACCCCTGATTTCCCCTGCACCTAAAGGGTTTGGTTCTCCCTAGTGCCACACACAGTTGTTGCACCAACACTATACCAAGGGACAAGGAGATAACAAAAGGTAAGTGGTCCAACAGCAGACACAAGGCTACATTGGAGTCACAAGATATAGGCTGAGACATTTTTTAGGGTCTACATCAGCTTATCAAAAGCTGCTAACAGCGAACGCTCTTTGATCGCACCCTAAACGTCAAACAACCTAAATAGTGAAGACACGGAACAGCGATTTTTTTCCCAGGGAAAAAAAATAACTGGATCATTTTCAGGAGTTTCTCATTTCCTCCGCTGTGGTGCGATCTCATATTTGGTATATTTAAGTAGGGGGGTTGGGGAAAGCCCCCACATCAAGGGGTGAGGGGGGGTGAAGCACCCGACTATTTTGGTTGTTTGACATTTTGGGTTTGATCAAAGAGCATTCATGCTTATCAGCATTCGATAAGTTGATATAGACCCTTTTTTAAATTTATTTCTATGTTTTTTTTTTAGGTACAGAAGGGATAGATTGTGGTGGGGCACCGAATCTGAGTCGATCAAGTCAAGGGATAAAAACCTAGCCAGATCAATACCAAAATATTTGTCCAACTCAGTAAAAGTGGAGAAAACCTACTATTCTCCCTCTAAATAGCAATCTAAATTCTATTTCTACAGGGATACCATACAGAACACTGCACTCAGTAAAAAGTCAGTAAATTCAGTAACCCAGCTCAAACCACAAAATACATGTCACAAAAGCTCCTACTTTTCATAAATGAAGGATAGCTTTAGCCTGACATGAATAGGAATAGCAAAAAATAGCCTTAGACAAACAATTAAATATAAACCTATGAACAATTTCTATCAGAATTTATTGATATACAAAATGGTGCCAATGTTCGCAATTTAAACTGAAAAATTGTCTAAAATGCTGTAAATTTGCTCAGTCACCTCAAATAATCATAGCCCCAAAGGGAAAAAAAACTGCAAAAGCAGAAAGTTTTTTTGTCAAGACTTTCAAAAAAAGATTTTAATCAATGGCAATAACAGCTGCTATTAGCTCTATTCAGGAAGCATTAATTAATGAGAACTGCACTAAAATGGCCTTAGTACAAAAACTCAGTTAAACTTTCATAAATGGTCATAAAACATATTACAAGGGCTAAAACCCACAGAATGTAAAAATTAGTTTAAAATAAACTTTTATACTTTAAATAAAATAAAAATCAAATCATATGCAATTTTCTCTTTAGAAAAAAACAATCAAATCAGCAGAATGCACAATGCAAACATTGATAGAAAAAGACAGGGGGAGGAAATAAAACCTGAAAGGGTTACTTATTTGAGCTCAATAGCAGAAGGAGTCCAGATAGATTAGCAGTCTTCCAAGAGATCCTTCTCTTACTTTGGCACTAGAAAAGTGAAAGGGTCCTGTCTGTGTGTTTGAAAGGAAGTCCCAGTACTACCAAGTGAATGGCCCATCACATCCTTAGACAGGCAATGGGAGGGCTATGAGCTTTGGTATACTGCCAGATGGAGAGTAGCAGGGCACTACTACCTATATGCCAGTAAGGCAGTGTGTTTGTTGAACAACAAGAAAAACACTGAACAATATTCTGAAAATTACAGACCAAACTGTATGCCCTTGCGTACAGTGTGTGCACTTAGTACCCCCTAACTTATACATGCCAAATTATACATCTTCTTACAACACTAGCAGAATTTCTAAAAAAAAAAGTGAGCCCAATAGATTTTCTACACTTGATTATACTGTTTTTCAAAAAAAAAAACAAAAAAAAAAACAATGAAAGTAAGAAAGATTGAGATGACAAGTTCAACAAGGAAACTCCAAGAAAATATTCCCCCAGATTCTGCAATCCTTGCACGGTGTACAGGATTAGTGCAGGAGCACCAGCAGGCAATATGTCTGCCGTGCGATCCAGGAATAACCTGTAGGGGCGTGCACGAGTGCTCCTGCACTAGTCCTGCATGGACACAGACCCTGTATGCAAATTACCCCATTTGCAGGAGAAATCCATGTAAATGAGGTGAATTTGCGATCCAGGAAGCTGGAAACCAGCCGTACAGGACTAGTGTAATCTGCAGAAATGTACTCCACCAGTAACAGAGTACATTCCTGCAAGTTACAAAATGGAGCCATGACAGCTCCAAATGAAGGGTGGATGTCATGTAGGAAGCATGCCAATGGTCAAGTAAAAGGCCATTGGCATGGAAAACCCTTGAATTAAAAAAAAATCAACCTTTATTTTTTTTTAGCTGATCTCAGCTGTTTAAGCATAGGGCAGTGGCATGCAAACGGTATCGGGGGGAAATAAGAAAATAAACTTAAAATAAGCATTCTAACTAAAATCACTATTCTGCCATTATACTCAATGGCAGGCAGTAGACAACATGGCCAGTGAATAGTGGTTGCTAAGGGGGGACGCTCAGTGTGGGACATGTAACTATGCATTAGCAGGCAATCCTATGCAAATGAGGGGAATGATAGTGAATCCCAGATTTCTCCTGCATGCTAGTCAGCTCCCAACAGTGTAAGAGCAGGAATAGCTTGGTGCAATCCTAGGAGTTAGATGACATTATAGAGGTGTGTGCCAGGCATACTGTAAGTGGATTGGAGCCCTGTGGCTCGGGTTTGCTCCTAACTTAGCACAGCTAGGCAAGGGGGTGTGTCTGAGGCTCTCTTTATATTGCCTAAGCTGGTGTGCGCCGCTCACCGGGTTTTAACAGAAAAAAAAGTAAACCAGGAAATAGCAGCTCTGTGCACATTTAAGCAATGTGTTTGTGCGGCGCACCCCTGGGCTTAAACAGGAAGGCAATGGGAAGGGAAAACAGCAGTAGGAAGGTAATCTAGGAGAACTAGCATAGCTGGCAGGTGAAATGTATCAGAATCAGCCAGTTACACAGGCAGCAGACCAGCCCAGCCTAGAACACTATAAACTATGCAAACGCCTTTCCCTCTGTTTTTTCCAATACTCTACACCATTGGTATATGCAAGCGGGAAACTTTTAACAGACAAAACAACAAATGATAGGGGCTGTAATAGCTCTCATACAGTAACATGTGGAAGAGGCTGAGGGTGGTGAGGATGTGAATGCTGTCGACTAACCCACAGTAAGGAGACGGAAAAGAGTGTACACACCCAGGGTAACCTACCAGGGGCTAAATGAGCTGGAGATAGTGGAGGGCTATAGGGTGGACAAGGACCTCTTACAGCAAATTGCTGAGCTGTGCTGGCCATGCCTGACACACAGAACTAACAGAGGGGATCCCATCCCAGTGGATACCAAAGTATGTGTAGGCCTAAGAATACTAACTACAGGTAACTTCCAAAGGCCACATGGGGATATGATGGGGATCTGACAGGCATCAGCATCCAGGGTACTCCACCAGTTCCTGGATGCCATGTCAGCACATGCCAGTGAGCATGTATATTTCCCCCAACATCCATGAGGCATTTGTCAGCAATATGGAACTGTTCCACCAAATAGCAGAATACCCTGAGGTAGTGGGTGCTATAGACTGCACACACACACACACACACACACACACACACACACACACACACACACACACACACACACACACATCAAAGCACCAGCTGGTGAGCGGAGTAGGGTCTACACCAACCGCAAGGGCTTCCCCTCCATCAACTGCCAGGTCGTGTGCGATGCCCAGGGCATAATAATGAAAGTGTGTGCTGGCTGCCCTGGAAGCTATCATGATTCCCACATCTGGCATCTAACGCAGCTGTACCAGAGATTTGCCAATGGGGACATCCCTTACGATCACCTAGTGGGGGATGCTGGTTATGCACTGGAGCCGTGGCTGATGACTCCCATCAGAAATGCACACACACCCAAACAAGAACTCCATAATGAGGCACACGCACAGACCAGAATTATAACAGAGCATGTGTTTGGGATGCTCAAGTCACGGTTCTGGTGCTTGGACACATCCAGTGGTGCATTGCAGTGCTCACCAGCTACATGTACCCAAATTGTCATTGTATGTGCCATGCTACACAATATGATCCAGCGGAAACAGCAGTAGCAGAAACAGCATGGGGCAGGGCCACACAGCCCCCCCACCATTGCCAAGGCCTGCACAGGCACAGAGTGACTTGGAGGAGGAACAACCATAGCCTGCCACAGTAGGCAGAAGGAGGTGTGCACAGTATGCCCTGGCCTTGGCAAAGAGGCAATGCATAGCACATACACTGACAAAGGATGGACCCAGGGAATGACACCTCTCTCTGATTCATACATACAGTAAATGGGATGCCAAACATGACACTACCTGTGCTCAACCATGTGTAGGGAGTGCACTATGTGCATCCGACATAGGCAGCCCTGCAGCACCACCCTCAATTCTGGCACACCCACAAGGTAAGTCACTCAACCTACCAATTGCCGAATGGAGTAGACTGTGTTGTTACCTGTATCTATGGTATGGATGTGAGCATGCAAGGGAATCGGTGGCTGAATGGTATGCCAGCAGAAAGTAGACACCTATAGTGGCACTCTGAGATCTGTAAAAAATACTGGTGTCACCATAGTAGCCAGTACTACACAGGGCGACAAAACCCACTGCAGAAAATGTGCTGTGCCACATGTGTCTCCATATGACTCACACATACCAGTCAGGGAGGTTCACATACACAACAACAGTCTCAGCCAGCAGGACAGATGTAGATGAACACAAACAAAGGCTGTCCTATGGCCTCTGAGTGATGGTTATGGGTAACCTCCCCCCCAGGCCTACACAGACAGACTACAGCATAGAAATGTAGTAACAGTCAAGTGTGCCCCCTCTCAACTACTGAGCAGAAATTTAGAAACAGACTGCTGTTCCCCCTCAATTCTACATACAAATGTAGTAACAGTCAAGTGTGCCCCCCTCCCACAATCCTATTTAGGAATGTAGACAGTCAGATGTGCTCCCCCCAACCCTGCTTAGAAATGTAGTAACAGTCAGGTGTGCCCCTACCAAACCTATTTATAAATGTAATAATGCTCTGGTATGCCCCCCAATCCAATGTACACACATCGTAACAGTCAGGTGTGCCCCCTAACAACCCTATGTAGAAATGTAGTAACATGCATGTGTAAGTATAATACCAGTGGAGCACAGATGCACAGAGGTGGCCGAGGTAGCAGAATACATTGTAGCATCTGCACAATATGCAGGTATGTGTGTGTGAGGTTGGTGTGTGTTTCATATTGTGTGAGAGTGGTCAGTATGTATGCATGTTGAGGTAAGACCTGGTGGCCATTGCCCACTACTGCTGATGAAAGGGACAAGTCCTCAAAACTGCAGTGCCAAAGACAATACCCACCAGTATAACACATGCTAGCAGTAAGCCATTGTAAATGTATGCTGATAATATGTGTCATCCTCTGAAAGACTGGCATGGCATGGCTGTTGGGCTAGATATACAAGCAGTACACAGGAGGAAGTACCCCAGACATACAGTATATATTGTGTCACTGTGAAATGGAGACAGCATTGGAATTGTACATATAGGTATGCATCACATTATCTGGTCCTGTAGTAGGGGATACTGGTGCTGTCTGCCCGAACACTTGCACATCACAAAGGAGGTAGGGCTAATGTCTTGGGAAACAGCTGATGTACCTGCACATGCCAGCATAACTGGAATGCCCAATGCATGACTGTGTGTCAGATGCAAGTAGTGTCCATAGCACACATGCACCCAGCTCATGCAAACACCACACACAGGTACCTCTCTTATCGTATCCCTGCTGTGGGGAATGAGTACAATATGACCACACCTGTATATGGCAATAGCAAAAGAATGCAACATGCAGTGCAGGTGTGCCCAATGCAGGTGTGTCACTAGCTGTAGGTAGCACCCTGCCAGCATCCACACCACTTGAACAAGACTTATAGAAGATATTGTCATGAACACCTAGCATACCTAGCCTGTCACCCCTGGGGAATATACTGTATGTCGTTATGAGACTGTAAGACTGACAGAATTCAACAGCCTGCCTCGTCTGGCCTGCATCAACACCTAATGGCCCACAGGCCTCTGCCAAGGGCCTGTGTCTCACTCGCACTGCCAATGCATGTTATGTCATGGACACCCAAACAACAACATAACACACTCCACATAAGCCATATGCAAGGCCATGTGGACAAACCACAGTAACATGTCCATCATGTCCCACTGCATGAACTGTGGACCAACACCAATACACAGCTGTGATGGCGTGATAACCTTAGGGAAAGTATCAGAGAATGTATGCATAATGTATGGAAGAGGATAGAATAACAGCAGGAGGTGGGAGCATGGGCAGCATGTGATGTGCAAGGTCCAAAACAAAGCTGTGTGCACACACTATCCCTGGCTGCAAACACATAAATGGGTGGCTACATACCTGCCCGTACACCACAATAGGGGTAATGTCCTGACTCATGGCCCCTGTCTCTGGGTAACCTGTGTAAATCTGTACAGCTGTGAGGTATTGCCACAGCAATATAAGACCATACTGTCATGTTGATAGATGTACAAGTATGGAATCCTCTGCCAGCACAGTACCAAGGTGCTGAACCAGATACACAGACATTGTAGCAGGTGTCTGCAGCTCCCCCTCCACAATGATATAACTTATCATGAATATGTAGGTGTCTACCCACAATACCGCACACAGCTGCAGTCACCCTTGCCCCCAAGACATCACTGTGAGCAGGAATGTCCACCTGACAGTACATGAGGACAGAAAACATCACAGTATATAACAGTACACATGTCTGAATATCTCTACTAACAGCAGTACCATGCAGTGGAAGTAGCACAGACACAGTCACCTACAGTACACACTATCCCCTGCACACATTGTCCCCATATTGCCAAATGATTGACGGATACCCTGCAGAAACAGTTTGCAGCCTGTAGGTGTACATGACAAAGGTCTGCACTGGAGTAAAACTACCTTGAAGTGATAAACACATTCAATACAGAAGGGCATACTGGGCATGCTCACACACTTAGAGAAATGAAGGCAATGTAAGACCACAACATACTGAAAGGTCATACTGAACATGCTCACACACTTCAAAAATGAAGCCCATGTCTGCAAACAACAGTGGACCATACATATCTGGCAGTTGCAAATGTTAGTGCAGACACTCCTCAGTATGCACCAGTCATGCTTTGCACACACAGTGGATAGGAATACAGACATATATCCAAGGACAATACACTATAATAAGCCAAAGGTAGACATACATAGATGTGTGGAAGAGAGTGACTGTGACAAGGAGCCATCCATTATGAGGTCTGTCCCACCCAGCACACAGCCTAATGGCTACAACCACATGAGGTCTCAGTGTCACTCACTGTAGATGTTAGCCACCGGTATCCATCAGCATTACAGACTATGTGGTGCAAGTGCTAGCTGTGCAACATGACTGTACAAGGAAGTAGTCATCTAGCAGCAGTATACGTGTACCTGTGGAATGTAACCCTGTGTGTGCCCGCATGTGATTTGTCAACCTCTAGATCAATGGGTTATGACCCATGAAACCACCGCCCTCCCCATAGCCCTACTATGACAAGCCTGCTGAAGTCATCCACTTTGAAATACACCCTTGTGAAAATTAAAGCCAAGTAATGTCTGTGGTGCATCCTATAACTGCGTAGTGCTGTAGTGTGATAAACTAGTTAGGTAGTAGTTCTAATCCCCAACATGGCAACTGTGTGTGTATGTCTCTGTGTAGAGAGCAATACCTTTTAGGCTAGTCACACTCAATACAATTCAAATGTCCTACATTGGCAAGGCTGCTGATGTCACTCACAGTGAAATACACCTTTTGGAAAGCTGTAGCCCAGTAATCTCTGTGGCATATCCTATAACTGCGTACTGCTGTAGTGTGATAAACTAGTTAGGTAGGAGTTCTAATCCCAGACATGGCAACTGTGTGTGTGTGTGTGTGTGTGTGTGTGTGTGTGTGTGTGTGTGTGTGTGTGTGTGTGTGTGTGTGTCTCTGTCTGTGTAGAGAGCAGTGCTTTTTAGGCTAGTCACACTGACTACAATTTAAATGCCCTACCTTGGCAAGGCTGCTGATGTCATTCACTGTGAAATACACCTTTTGGAAAGCTGTCTCCCTGTAATCTCCATGGTGCATCCTAAAACTGCGTACTGCTGTAGTGTGATAAAACAGTTAGGTAGGAGTTCTAATCCCAGACATAACACCTGTGTCTGTGTGTGTCTCTGTCTGTGTAGAGAGCAATGCTTTTTAGGCTAGTCACACTAATTGCAATTCAAAT